>NC_073693.1:10579922-10664498 GCF_029784155.1 Uranotaenia lowii
ATATATATATATATATATATATATTATATATAATATATATATATATATATATATAGATAGATTACGGCATAGTCGTATGAACAGGAGCTGCTAGCCTAAGCTTGCCAGTTTGCCCGGTTTTATCCGGGTTTGCCCGGATATTTGATACTAAATTTAAGAACAGCCCGGCCCGGCCCGGTTGCCTGGATTTTATTGAAAATGCCCGGATTTTGCCCGGATTTATTCACTTTATTTGGCAAATTAAACAAAAAAAAAACAAAATCAACTTCCAAACCAAATTTGTTGAGCAATTTTTATAGAAAATAATCATGGAAGGGTTTTTGGAAGCCTAAAATAAGGTTCAAAATCTATCGATAAGTTTTGATGAAAAAAAAATTATTATTTTCATTTTTTTTCTTCATTTTTGTTGAAAAATTTCTGAGTTTTGACAAATATTGCCCGGATTTATGGTCATCAATTTGAAATCGAATGCCCGGATTTTGCAGGTTTTTATATAAAAATTGCACGGTTTGTCCGGCCCGGATACGTGCTGAAAAAATTCTGGCAACCTTATGCTAGCTTGTTTTTTTAAATTATCTTATTCAGTAGGGGAAAGGTTTCCTAAATGGGCCTATAGGGTTAAATGCGCCTACGGCCGTTTGACGAAATGGCTGACAAGACAACATATCTAATCAATGCATTTTGAGGGTGATACGCTTTGAACATAAGGCAAGAAAGAATTTTATGAATACACCAACTCAAAAAAAATTTTAAAAGTTAATACAAGGTTTTGATAATTTTTGATGTAATATTTGACTTTTAAAAATTATACGTAAAGAAGCTCAAATCAAAAAGTTGGGTGGTTTTTGTTTCTTATTCAAGTGAACCTTAAAAGTAAGCCATTCCATTTCAGTAGTTTTTCGATTTTATCATTGTTCGATTTTTCAATACTCGCTAAATTCACCCTCGATTTTATCACGTTTATTGTTTCGATTTTAGCACGTTGTTTTTGGAAATTATTCAAAAATCATTTGCCATTTTTTTCCATTTTTATACCAAGTTTCGACAAATTCACCGTTTTGCCATTATCACGGTGAATAAAGCGTGATAAAATTGAAAAACTACTGTACTTTCTCCAAAACTGGCACAAACGAATTTCATGTAGAATTTCCATAGGCTTTTTTTCTCTGTTCAAGTTCCAAAAGAATATTATAAAAGTTGTAATGAAAAGGTAAATTTCAAGAATTTTCTCATTAAACTGATAAGAAACATAACCATCTGGAGAGTCAGTAACAAATAATGTATTATTGGGTACGCCGATACACTTTTCCTGTATATGTCCACTAGCTGACCCGGTGTGCTTTGCTACACCTTCCAAAAATAAATGTAATTTGTAAAAATTTAGATTTTTGTAAGCATTTTTTTAAATAAAACCTCAACATAGGTCAGAACCAAAAACTTTGAAATGAGAGCTGCAGCTGGAGTTTCGAATTGCGATTCAAAGATTGTAGATATTATTTACTGAAACTTGATCGCTAAATTTGTTTTTCAAGATCTAAAATTTGTACTCTATTTTTAAAGCTTCATAATGACTTAAATAATGTAAAAATTTATGGATTTTCCACGTTTTTCCCAAAGTGGGAAGTAACGAACTTTCATAAAAACATTTGTCACATCTATTTTAGAGTTATGCCAAATATCCGTACGCAAAAAGCTCTTCATCTTAAACTTACATGGGAGCTCCCTTATCTTTTCCAATTTTGTCCTCCACTGCTTGAAAAAGGTAGGCTGATCTACCCGGTTCGAGTTTACATAAATTTCTTATTGAAAGAAAAAGATTCTCATATTGGAATTTATTGCATATTGTACTTTACCGAGATAGAATTTGAAAACCGATCAATAGCGTGAATCAGGACAGTTTTTTGAGTATATTCTTAATATTCTGTATTATGAGCACTTCCAGCTCCTGATTAGCTTCAGAATTTTGATGGTTTATTTTTTGGAGTTGAAAAAATAAGTTATAGAAATTTGAAAAAAAAAAAACGATGAAAAGGATTTTTAATAACCGTTTTCAAACAGCTTTTTTCATCATCCTCGCCCTTCGAAGCAGTTTGAATATCTATCATTTTTGCACCAAAATTATGTTAAAAAATGTTTCGCCATATGCCAAACTATGAGACATTACAGCTTTAAGTTTTAACAAACAGCACTTATCGTGATATGAAAATTATCGATTTTATACAGTGTAAATTTCTTTTTTTTTAAATAAATTTATTAAACCAAAAAATATAAATATTTAAAAAATATCACTAAACAAAATCTGTTTATTGGGGCAAGTGTAAATGCAAAGCTTATTTTCAGATGCGTCAGAGTAATGGCTTTAAAATGGATTTAATACGTATTTCTGTTTGTTTTGTCAAGTTTCATTGATATATCTGCAGTATTCCTGCAGTATAACTTTATGTTTGTTACTCCACTTCTAACGAATGCTGTTCAAAGCAAATGACCTTAATTTACAAAGACATTAAAGAATTTTAAATATCCGCTTCACTTTCAACATTCGGAATACCCCTTCTGGTCTTTCCAACATATTGAATCACTGTGAAGATGAATTTCTTAAAAGTTCGACGTTTGACCTTGCCCCACCGTGTAAGTTGACAGGAGGGAATATTGTTTTTAACACTTCAAGGGGATACTAAAAAATTCTCATAAAAGTTTTGCTTCCAGATGAATATCAGTTCAAAAGTCTCACTTTTCAAAAAAGAAGCGGATCAAAAGTCTCTTTTATGCAGCCATGTAACACAAAAACACTTTTCATGTTAAGTACGTACTTGCATTGGTATGTAAGCAAAAAGTACGATGATTTTTTTTCAGAATTTTTTAAAATAAAAAACCTCCCATTTTCATTTCTCAATTCGTTTCAGTTGTGTATTTGGGCCGAAGTAACAATTTCTAGAAGAAAACACATTTTTTTTTTATTTTTTGATAACAGAGAAAAGTTGAACGTTCGAACATGCTTCCTGTTCCTTGAATGAAAATTCTTTCGAAAAATGAATTCGCTCACTTTTGGTCAATAAAAATCATTTATTTCACTGATACATACCTTTCACTTATTCACACGTCAGTCCCATCTTATCTAATTTAAATAAAAGGCTCTTGATCAGTTCATGTGTCGAATCGGATTTTTTGATCTTCTTTAAATTTTAATGGCGCCTCATAAAGCTTCAGTTAAGTACATTTTTACATGTTCAACAAAATGTTTCCGATCTACCTTTGTAGAAAACATCTTATTCATATTTCTTTTATCAATATGATTCAAAAATAACCTTGTAGGTGAAATGTAAATTTGTATGTAAATTTTTTACTTTCTGTATTTTTTTTCAGTTGTCCACAAAGTATCATACCATTATTTCATTAGCATCAGAACTAAATTTATATTTTTAGACAACAAATGCTACCTACATTAACACGAATTAAATATGGAAGTATTTTTGCAAATTTTTCAATTGGTTTTGATTCGATTGATAAAATACTAATCCGTGTCACATCTAGGCGTCATTTATTTCCACGTGCTGTGTACCATTAAGCAAGAAAAAACACATTTAGGTTGCATATCGCCCCTACGTGCTTAAGAAATATAGGTACTTGATTGAGAAACAGGCGCCTGATTGTTAAATATTTCCAGCGTTCAATGAACAGTATGTTTTGATTACTATCCACTTGCGACGACGTTTGCTTGACCATAGAGGCGAAAAATAAACCCCTCATAGAAAAGAAAATCTCTAAAAATGGATACCATGACTTTTCAATTTCTGATTTTAGCAAAAAAAATTGTATATATTTTATTCGATCGGCAAAATGTCAATCTGGCTCACATCTAGGCGTCATTAATAGCCATGTGCTGTACAAATGAGCTAGGAATCAAGTAGAAAAAAAAATCACATCAAGGCTTCACCAAGGCTATCGCCACCCCTTTCATTGAAAATATGCTTGGTTGAAAAATACGCGCCAAAATATTTCCACTGATCAGTATGCTATGCCATGGTTACTATCCTCTCGCGACGTTGACTCACGACGACTCGACCATGGAGACGAAAAACAAACCGCCCAAAAGAAAAAAAATCTCGAGAAAATGGATGTCATGACTTTAATTTGTTCCGAAAAACTACAAATTTTGTATGGGAGCCCCTCCTCCCTTAAGTCGGAGCGGTTTGTCAATATTATAGAAACCATCCCCGGCCCCAAAAACCCTCAGATGCCAAGTTTCACGATGATCAGTTCAGTAGTTTCCGAGTCTATAGGGAACAGACAGACAGACAAACATTCATTTTTATATATATAGATAATAAGGAACACATATACAGTGAGCGAAATAAGAATAGTACCGCTATGTGTTTTGCTTGTTAAATATGAATGATTAAAAATCACGAAAGTTTGGTAGTCCAAAAATTGGATAAAATTAAAGAATGTTCAAAAGATCACAAAAAAAAGTTAGTAAACTGGAATGATTGCGGAACAAATGTAAAAACAAACAAATGAAATGCAATGCATCTCATTCTATATGCTGTGATTATTAAAAATTCATCGTAAGAAAATGTCAAGAAACAAACTCTAATTAGGAAAAGCTTCGTGGGTTGCACTAACTCATTCCTGGCATACATAGTAAATTATTTTTCTGCAGGCTAGGCTAAGCATCTGTAATTCATCATATCCTTGAAAAATGTACAAGTACGCTTAATTTTATTGGATGTTTTCGATTACGTCTACGTCAAAAAATTGTTTTCGGTTTATTGTTTCAGTTCATTGAATCTGCTAAGTACCTACTTACCTAAGGGTCCGGCGCCGATTGACCGACGCATAGAGCTGAGATAAAAGATCTCCACTGCTGGCGATCCGGAGCCAGCGTCTTCACTTGCTGCCAGCCAAGGTTTTCGTCAATTGTGCGGATTTCAGCGGCTAGACTTCGCCGCCACGAGCTTTTGGACCTGCCTCTCCACTTACGTTCCCGAATCTCGATTTCTAGCGCCGTGTGATGACACCGGCGATGAAGTTCAACGTTTGAGATCCAGTTGCCAGGCCACCAAGCGCGGATGATGTTCCGCAGGCAGCGATTCACAAAAACTTGCAGTTTACGCGTCGTCACCGCATATGTGCACGAAGTTTCGCACCCGTACAGCAATACGGATTTGACGTTTGAGTTGAGATTCGGATCTTAGTTCGTAGAGAGATCTGGCGTGAGCGCCAAATGTTTCGGAGACTCGCAAACGCAAATCGGGCTTTGCTGATCCGGGTTTCGATGTCCTTCTTGGTACCACCATCAGGCGTAATCTGGCTACCAAGATACTGGAAGCACTTCACTGTCTCAACCTGTTGTCCAGCTACCACGAATCTGCTAAGTACGTCTTACTTATATGTAATTATACAAAATTTACTTGCTCAATAGCTCCGCATATATTCTCGGAATGAGTCTTCCGACATTAATACCAAAACCAACCAAAGTCCGCCATAAGTCTACAGATGCATACTCCCAGGTCACTCACAGCGGATGAAGGATGCGAAAAACAACCTCATGAATAACAGATTTACGGTCACATTTGGGGTGCAGTTCAAAGTGGTTAAGCCTTGTGGTGCTGCTCTGTTTGCTGACCAAAGAAAATGTGGTAGACATGCACAAATCGCAGGGTGTTTCGGCGGAAATTCTCAAGACTCTTTTCACTCTACAATATTGTAGTTGCCTGACGTTAAGGACAAAGAAACAGAGAAACAGGCATAGGAATTGATTCGTTCTGCTTCAGGCTTAAAGGAAGGTATGTATATTTTGACCCAAGTCGGAAACCGTTTGACAAAAACTGTGCACCCCCGGATGCGACTTTGAGATTTGTTGTGCAAGTCGAAGAAAAACCATTGCCGGAAGTTGTATGTTTCGAGGTTTTTGTTTTCTCAAAAGGGAAATATTCCTAAACGGCCGTCTCGCTGACGGACAAACAGAAGGATGGTCGGGTCGGTCGGATCGGTTGAGTAGATGCAGGGATTTGCTAATGTGGGAAAAGGTTTTTCGGTTTCCGGAGATTGAATTAAATTACGGTCACTCATGATAGGATTGCAAATGACCCGGGCTACGCCCATTTCATTCAACAAAGTTGACGACTATCGGATGTGGGAAACTATGAACGCGTATGGTTTTTATGAGCGACAATTAATTTTAATTTCAAGAAAGCTATTCATACGGATAATGATGGTTATATATTAAAACGACGTATAGGAATCTTCAGGAATGAACATCCCTTTAGCAATTTTATTATAAGACGACTTAAATATGCAAATTATGGAGTAAAAACTACATCAACGTATAAAATTTATTGTTAACTTAATGAAGAGATTAACCACCGTAATGTTTGTATGTTACTTTAATTTGTCGGCCTTAGCGGTGAAAAGTGATGTCCTTTTTAGTAGGGACATCTAAAGATTATGAAATTTTTATATAGGTGGTTAGAAAGTTAGATGAAATGAAAGATGTTATAAATGAGCGGGTAGAATTTATTTAGAAGCATATCATCACATATCAAATTTTTGTTCCTCACGGGCCTACTACTATGAAGCGGTAGATACAGATAGAGTTGCATCTACCACCACACATTAGTAGGCCAAGCGTGGTCCGCCCCACAAGGGAAAACTTGCAGTGCGGACGAACAAAAAGATGATATGTGATCGCTCAGATGTACTCTCTTTAACTCAGAAACGCATCTATCGATGTATAGTCTTCTCAGTTTGTTATCTTCGCATTTGTTACATCCGGGGTTTGGATGCGAAACGGTACGGTCGATAGTCTGATAGTCAATCACCGATGCTATGATGTCGTGTTTTTATTTCTTTTTTGGCCAAAGTGAGGAACAAAAATTTGATATGATACGGATTTACTGCATAGTTAGGAGGTCTGCATTGAGTTTTCCCCAATAACCATAACTTTTTACCATAGTTGAGATCAAGGGTTCCACTCCGAAGCTTGGTTTTATCTTCGTGGGCTTCCTAGAGTGGCTCCTTATACTTCTTCACCATTTTGGCCACAAAAAGAAAATTCAGAAAAAATCAACAGTTAATGAGTTTTCAAATCGACATTGAATTATTTCCAAGGCGATTGTGCAAAATTATTTTTATCATGCCTTTTTGCATCGTCAATATCTCAACCACACGTAAATTAAAAAATCTAAAAAAAATAGGCAAGATAGTCCTTTTTATAACCAACACTACGCTGCCAAAGTTTTGCATATCCAAGCTCTAATGTCTGTGTTATATTTCCGATTCCGAGTGTTTAAACTTTACCTCAGAGAAATTCGAACGGAATATCGTAGTTTTGGACAAATTACCAATCTGGGATTCATCAATTGGCAAAAAGACGACTGCGCCAAACAATCAATGCTTAAGGTTGTAAGTACACTTCAACCACAGACAAACTTTCAATAACAAAATTAATGCTCGTATCGAATACGTAGGCATATTACTTCCAAGGTGATTTTCTCGAAACTCGTTAAGTGGCCTATACGACCTAATCAAATCAAACTCTAGATATGTAATTGAGACTAACACCATAATACTAACAAAACACTAAAAATTACAAAACATAGCTGACGAAAAATAGCAAATATAACAAAAAAAATCAATTTTTTTAAACATAACAATTAAAAGACTGAATGCATCAAAAACATGGTATAAACAATACAAAATGACTATAACTGGTCAAAAATTGACTTAAAATTACGGTAACGATGAAATAACGGTTTTTTTTGCAGTGATGTGTGAAAAAAAATGATTAGAAAAAAAACCATTCGATTTCGACAACATTCGATTCTGGCAACACAAAATGTTCGGGCGTGTTGCCAGAACTGAACTGGGTATGTATTTAAATTTTCTTTTCGTCATTCAGTAGGGGAGATTGGGGAAACGTAAGCCACTGTAAATATCTCAGCTGTGTGTTGAGATAAAAATCTCAATCCAACTGTCATCGTCGTCGCTTTGCGTAAGCATGTTTTTCTGTATGTTATCATATGCTTTTTTTTGTTTAACTAGCCTAGAAAAATGACCTTACATAATTAAATAAGCAGCCGCAAATAGCATCCGTGGGAGACCTAATGTACGTAACAAAAATATGCTCATACGCTTATGATCTTAGTTTTGCCATGTTCATTCACGTGGAAAAGGAATTTTTGATGAAACATCAATAAGTCACACAAACGGAACAAATTTGCAAATCATAGCTTGTGGGGAATCTTGGGCCACTTTTATTATGGTGTTTTTGTGCACATTTAGAACTTAAAATAAGTTTTTCCCATCTGCAAAGTTTTCTTATGGCACATAAAGAGTTATGAAAATTATTTTGTCCATTTTTTCCAATGCGATAGAGACAAACCTATTAAAGGAATTTTGCCGAAACGTTCGCAAACCTTAGTCCTGGTAGAAACAATTCAATCATAAACAACTCTCTTTTTTATTTCCTCATATGAAATTGCTTTAAAATAACAAAATGAATTATGGAATTTCAGTTTAGGGTCAATTCAGAAACTTTGCACTTGATCTAGTCAATTTTAATATGGTGGCCCACGTTTCCCCAATTTTTTTCAATATCCAAAAAAATACTTTTTTTAAAACAGTCAGAACTCGGGGAATTAATATATTTAAAATTAAAAAAAAAGCTTAATGATACCTAAAAAATGTAAAAAACCTTTTCATTCTTTTTTTTATTATTATCCTATTTAATAAAGAAGTTATGAATCAAAGAAAAAAAGTGGCCCATGATACCACACTCTCCCCTACAATTTGGCTGTATTATGTATTCAGATATTGCAAAGTTGTGAAAAGTACATTTTCTACCGGAATTATAAGTATTTTTAATTAAAGAGAGACAAGTGCTACGTCATTCATAAGCATAGTTTTTCAATAAATATTAAAAGTTTAATTTTTATGACTTGGCGATGGCACGAATTTCATCGTTTTGCATTCCAACAATATCTTAGAATAAAACCTTAAAAACTTCTCATCGCTGAACATTTTTTAAACTAAAAACTGTTAAGACAGCCAAGTTACTAACCCTCTTCTTTGAATCACAACAATCAAAAAGCATTGTTCACGAAATAATTCCAAATTTGTAGGCAGTTCAGTGAAACAAATACAAGGGCTTTCGCAAGGTTCACAGCTGTTTGAGGCCAGTTAAAACATATTGCAGGCATACGGTTTTCAAAGGTCGTACACACTCTGAGGACTCATTAAATGAATGGATCGATTGAAGTTTTCACAAAACTCACGCTGTCTATTGACTAATGAAAAAGACCTTTTCAACTTGTATTCCTAAAAAGTTTGATGTAACAACCCTGGATCAATGCTGGGAAAAAGATCACCTTTGTTGTCTCGATGAAAATTTCAATCAACCGGCTTGCGCGACATTTTACACACGTGTTTACATTTTCGCTCTGATAACCAGCTTTTAGAAAATGAAATCTTCCTTTGCATCTTTTCTAGTTATCTGTTTTTTAGTTAATGTAAGTGAACTTGTTATATTTTATTTAAAAAAAATTAGTAAAATAGGTTTTCCTTATCCTTCACAGATTTCAATGGCTTATGTCTGGTATGACATTCATGTCGAAGCCCTTTTGGAGATGATGCAGCGATCGTGTCCGGCTCATATAGACCGGTCCAAGATAAACATTACAAGGCTGGTAAATGCAACCGTAAAGACCATCCCTAGAGTTCTGGGTGACATGTATGGCCAGATACAGGAGCATGATTTGGATCCAATTAAAACTCTGATTACGATGGCAGCGGAAATTTTCACCGGAAAAACCATTAGTCAAAAAAACTTTTTCCACTCGAAGTACTCCAAGAACTGATCAATATTTCTATCATGGTTGTTTTAATTGTTGATGTTTCCAAAAAAAAGTGGAATGAAAATATGAAAAAAAAATATTTTGATTAAATTGAAAGCCTCCAGCATGTTCCAATGGCTAAAAGTAAGTTTTCAACGAGTAAATATCACATATCTAAGTTCAATTTCAAAATTCGGTTTCAAACAAACCGTTTGGAAGTTCAATCTCAGATTGACTGGTGTTAATATTTAAGCTAAAAATTGAAAATCTTCCAATCGATTTTTATTAGAGATCTGCCAACCCCAGAGGTATGTTTTTGAAGCTTCAGATACCGAAAGTTCAATCCTCAAAAACTGCACTAGAAAAAATCTCTTTCGATGTCATTTGTGTCATCTGCAGTCTCCAAAACATAAAGCCGTGCCATTATTTCCGTATCAAGAATTTGAATCAAGATTAACATTCACTGCATAGAGAGAGGACTAACTTATCCGGATGCTAGCGTATGCATTGAAGTTTTTTTCGTTCGTTCTTCCATCAGGGGGGGGAGGTGTGACGAAAATTAAGACTCACTGCATTCGCGCCCTGTTCTAGTCGTTGAACTTGCCCCAAATGTTCCGAAATAGCACTGCAAGAATCAGCTGGAGGCTGTGATTAAATTTTGCTCGTGAGAAGTTGATTCTCATTTTTCAACATATTCTCACGAGAGGAAACGAAACAAGCGAGAATTGTGAGAACATAAACACAAACTGAGAGTGAGATCCTGTGAAAAGTGCAAACCTTACTCTACTCGTTGTGAGATGGCGCTACCTCTTCAACCAGGTTTCCTCCCCCTCGTTGTCCTTGCATTTTGCATCGGGCGGAAAACTTTACCGCGTGAACGTAAAATTTTCATCTCCCACCAAAGGCAGCGATTCAAAACTTTCCCGAGAATATGGTTTTCCCCTCCATTTTTTTTTACTTTCAAGAACAATTTGAATTACAAATTAGCCTAAGTTTTCCTTTAACCATATGATCTCATTTCCGTTTGTCGGTGTCTCGGAGAGTTTTTTGAGAAAGGATGAAAGGAAGGAAGGAAGGTGAGTCAGATGGTTATGAACCTTGCAACTTGTGATGGACCGCGCCAAGACCAGGGAAGGGAAATGCTTTGTTGAATCGGTTGAATGCAGTTCTTGATAGTTATGATATGACAATGGTAAGTAATTCGCTGAAAAAGTCCGTTGATTTTAACCAGACTGAGTTGAGGTTAATGGATGCTAGTGAAAGGGTCATTTTCATACTGGAATAAAATAGTTATGGATGATACCAAATGACTTGGGAAAATTATTCATGGTATTCACATCACAGCCAGTTTTAAGCTGCCTGGATCAAGAAAATTTGAGCTTATTTGGGGAATTATATTTCCTTTCAAAAAATCAACCTTTCTCAACGTATTGGTTTTTTTTAGCATGGAATCACATGCCAAAAGAGAACAGTTGCAACAAACACATCCTCCAAATATTCATTTAAGACTACCGATCGTTGGGTTCCAACGTAAGGTCGACTTCACTGTGCTCGTCTCTTAGAGTTAAAAACCCGATTTAATACACTTGACAGTGGATTGTAGCCTTTCTTACAGTCTGTTATTTATGAGTGGATACATATCCTACAAAATCATAAACAAATGAAAATTTTCTTAATTCTGAATCATCAAATACTGACCGAAAAATTTCTAACGCAGTTAATCCAAAATTATTTCGAAATATAAAAATTCAAAAATGTTTTTAAGATAAAAGTATTTGAAAGTTTTCATAAAATTCATATACTTATGTAAATAACTTTATTTGTAACTTATTGATGATTTTTAAATAACTTGAACCTGGAATATTCTTTATCCCATTTCGATGAAATGTTTTGAAAAAAGTATAATCTCAATGAAATATTTTTGGAGCTACAGCACATGGCAACTTTAAAATGAGAATCAAGAAAACCATTTAAAAAAGATGCCCAACCATGTGTTTCAAATTATTCAACGATTGTCCGATTGTATTGAAAACTTAATAAGGTAAAATTAATATCTTCGGAGTAAATTACAATTTGATAACGTAGTGCCAATAATCGATCGAAGTAATAATAAATTTGAAAAATTTTGATAATTACAAACCCCTTCTGTTTTTGGCAACATTCGATTTTGACACATGCGCTAAAATCGAACGGGTTTTTGGAATGAGATTACAATATACTTTTCGCAATAACAGAACCAATATAATTTAGACAAACACCATAAACACGTTTTTACGTTCTTGATTGTTGATAAAATATAACACCAATAACAAAAAAAACTCAAAAAAAAAACTATAAAGCACACAAAAAGACGAAAAAAATAAAAATTTCAAAAAACTCAAAAACAAATTCCAACAAACAAATAAAAATCAAAAAAAATATCTAAAAAAGATGCAAAATGATAAAAACAACAAACATTCTAAACAAAACAAAAAGTTCTAAATGTGTCTAAAACATGACAAAAATTATCAAAAAATGATGAAAAATTGAGTAAATAATAAGAATAATGGTTTATTTTTATTAATAAGAAAGAAAAAAGTTCATGAAAAAAAAACGTTCAAATTTGGCAACACAAAATTCTCGAGCGTGTTGCCAAAAAAAAAATTTTTTTTTCGAAAAAATTGTCAATAATTTAAATTTTTCCGCTTTGGTATTTTTGCCAATTTAATTAAGTCTTCTAATTTGGGATTTTTGCAAAAACGTAATCATTGACAAAAAAAAATTTAAAATTTCAAAACATAAAAACACAAACTGACAAAATAAGCAAAATTGACGAAAAAATTAAAAAAAATAAATATTTGACAGATTGAAAAATTTAAAATATTGATAAGGTTGGCCAAAATTTGAAAATTGTTTATATTGACAAAAAAAAGATAACAAGAATAAAAAAAGGGAAAAAAGACATACAGCAGAAATTTCAAATTGACAAAATAAGAAAATAAAAGACAACAGTGACAAAATGTACCAAACAAAAAAAATCAACAACAAAAATGACAAAAAAGACAAAAATGACAAAAATGACAAAAATGACAAAAATGACAAAAATGACAAAAATGACAAAAATGACAAAAATGACAAAAATGACAAAAATGACAAAAATGACAAAAATGACAAAAATGACAAAAATGACAAAAATGACAAAAATGACAAAAATGACAAAAATGACAAAAATGACAAAAATGACAAAAATGACAAAAATGACAAAAATGACAAAAATGACAAAAATGACAAAAATGACAAAAATGACAAAAATGACAAAAATGACAAAAATGACAAAAATGACAAAAATGACAAAAATGACAAAAATGACAAAAATGACAAAAATGACAAAAATGACAAAAATGACAAAAATGACAAAAATGACAAAAATGACAAAAATGACAAAAATGACAAAAATGACAAAAATGACAAAAATGACAAAAATGACAAAAATGACAAAAAAGACAAAAAAGACAAAGATGACAAAAATGACAAAATGACAAAATGACAAAAATGACAAAAATGACAAAAATGACAAAGATGACAAAAATGACAAAATGACAAAAATCCCGTTTGTCTTTTATGTCATTTTTGCTATTTTCCCATCTCGTTTGTCATTTTTGTCATTTTTGTCAGTTTTGTCATTTTTGTCATTTTTGTCATTTTTGTCTTTTTTGTCTTTTTTTTTCATTTTTGTCATTTTTGTCATTTTTGTCATTTTTGTCATTTTTGTCATTTTTATCATTTTTGTCATTTTTGTCATTTTTGTCATTTTTGTCATTTTTGTCATTTTTATCATTTTTGGTCATTTTTGTCATTTTTGTCTTTTTTGTCATTTTTGTCATTTTTGTCATTTTTGTCATTTTTGTCATTTTTGTCATTTTTGTCATTTTTGTCATTTTTGTCATTTTTGTCATTTTTGTCATTTTTATCATTTTTGTCATTTTTGTCATTTTTGTCATTTTTGTCTTTTTTGTCTTTTTTGTCATTTTTGTCATTTTTGTCATTTTTGTCATTTTTGTCATTTTTGTCATTTTTGTCATTTTTGTCATTTTTGTCATTTTTGTCATTTTTGTCATTTTTGTCATTTTTGTCATTTTTGACATTGTTGTAATTTTTTTTTCAAATTTTTACCATCAATTTTGAAATATCATCAGATTGACCCAGTTTATAATTTTTGTAGTTTTTGTTTAATTTATTATTTTGTTTTGGGTTTTAAATTTTTTCAACCACGTCAATGTTTTCATTTATGTCATTTAGGTTATTTTTGTCTTTTTTCAATATTTTTTCATTCTTTCAATTTTGTTATTTTCGAAGGTTTGGTAGATAATTTTATCAATTTTGTCAATTTGATATTTTTTTTACATATTTGCACTTCTGAAATGTTTGGTCTTATGTGAAAACTTTTTGCAAATTTTTCGAAAATTTTGTTTGTTTTTTTTTTGAAAATTAAGTGTTTTTACATCGGTTGTCTGTATGCACCTTTTCATAAGAAAATTTTTCCCAACAATTACATTAGGAGCTTGATCTCTTTTAACATATGCTAGTCCTTTTGAGCTTCCCAAATGTTCTAAACTCTTCTATGGAAGAGTTGGGGGCGCTACTGTTTGGTTTTAATCTTCCATCGGCTTCAACAAGTTACAGTTCGGATTGACTCCCATCGTTTACGCGATACCAAGATCTCATTTCTAGACCAAAATCACCCAGCATATTTCAATTAACACCGGGTAGTCGAAAATGGGTCTCAATTTTGTTTAACAGCAACAAAGTGCTGCCATCTACGACTTCAAACTGAAAAAATAGTGTTTGGCTGATTAAAATAATTAATAATTTTAAATAAGTAGACTGTTTTTTGGATTCATATTCAGCCTAAATTCTTCATCAGCCTAGAATTTTCATCATTTCTCATCATGTTAATGAAGAAATTAAGCAGTTTGATAAATAACTATAGCTCAAATGTCAATTTCCTTAGTGCTTGAGGAAGATAGCTTAAAGACCCCTATAAAACCTTTGAAATACTAGATAACACCTAAAATGCAGTTCGTTCTCTTTTACAGAATAAATTCCAAGAAATAGTTTTGATTTTTGTAGAAAACACAAGTGGTACAATTCTTATTTCGCACCTTCTTTTTTCCATATATTTGTTCCTCAACGCGAACTGCTTCATAGAAAAAAAGTAAACTCAGGCTTGATTTCTCCGTTGAATATTTTAAAGAAAAATGGAAGAAATTTTGACATATTTTATCAAGCAAAACACATTGTAGTTCTATTCTTGTTTCTCTCACTGTACATTGTTTGTTTATCAATTTGGGAGAAAAGTTAAACATTCGTAAAACAAATATGAAAATTCCCTATCTGTACCGAAATAATTACACAATTTTCAAATGGTTTTTATTTTCCTCATCTTACTATGACAAGTCAGACATGAACTCTTAGTTTATTTGTATGCAATAAATTGAGCGCAACATCCCATCCTCCAGACTCGGCAGCTTCACGAAAGCTCTTGAACAAGATCGTTACAGAATAAACAGCCACAAGCAGTGCGGAGTCAATTTCCACCGGTAAGTGGAGGTTCATTGTTTCTCGGTAGCTTGGAATGGATGGAAAATGCATTCTTTATTTTCTTGGTTCTGTGATTGCAGGCAGACTATCGGGTTCTGGCACTTGTTGCGAGTGATTCTTCCCCCCATTCAAAACGTGGCGGAGGCGAGGAAGGTTTCTTCTTTTGCAACCCCCTGTGTATTTTCCAGGCGTTTTATTTTCCTCGCCTCGCGAAAACAGCTAAGTCGGTGGGTGGAGGAAAACTACCACAATTCTATACTTGAACCTCACAATATTCGTGTTTATCCCGTCGTAGTTTCAGTTTCAATGTGGTTGCAATGCGGAAGAAAGCACCGGTTTGAGGTTAAGTGGTTGAAAAAGGATTGCTCCAGCTAGGGATGCACTTTTGTTTTAACCAACCAACCAACATTCACTTATTCAAAACCGGATCAGACAGTCAGTGTTGAGCAGTGTAGTGCACGGAAATACATTTTCTTGTTTCGGGTTTTGAGAACCCCAGCTGGGAGTTTCCTGTCACTCGCCAAATTGTTCCGATCGGATTCACAAGTTCTGTGCAAGAGTAACGAATCATGAACTGTTAATCCTGCAACAAAAACTGAGAAGGGACTTCTTATTTGCGATAATTTTTTTTTGTTATCAGCTCACTAAAAATAAAGAAAATCTGTTAAAAAAAATTTATGCATGGATAATAATAGAAGATTTTCGAGCGATACGGTCAAAATTTGGTCAATATCAACTTGACGTATTTCTTTCAATTTTGCATTAAAAAAACCTGAACACCCCTCATTTTGAAGGTGTGTGTGTGTAGAATGTTGCTCCTATTTTGATTTTGGAATTCACTCTTCAGTTGTCAAAATGTCGTCCAAGGAAGAAGAGCAGCGTAGCAAAATTTTGCTCGCGCATCGCGATAATCCGAGCTTCTCGCACGCAAAGCTGGAAAAATCGCTAAAAGTTGCCAAATCCACCGTTACAAATGTAATTAAAGTCTTTGGGGAACGTTTGTCGTCAGCCAGGAAGTCTGGCTCGGGGAGAAATCGAAAACCGGAAACCGCTGAGACGACAGAGAGAGCTGCCGGTAGTTTCAAGCGAAACCCTACCTAACCTCTCTCTCCGAGATGCCGCAAATAAGCTGGGTGTATCGTCTACGAGCCGGACTATCGACTTACAAGAAGGTAGTGACTCCAAATCGCGATGATAAACAAAATACGACGGCCAAAGCGCGATCCCGGAGGCTGTACACGACGATGCTGACGAAGTTTGACTGCGTGGTAATGGACGACGAAATCTACGTCAAAGCCGACTTCAAGCAGCTTCCGGGGCAGGAGTTTTATACGGCAAAAGGAAGGGGAAAGCAGATATTTTCAAGCACATGAAACTGTCAAAGTTCGCGAAGAAATATCTGGTTTGGCAAGCCATCTGTACCTGTGGCTTGAAAAGCAGCATTTTCATAGCTTCCGGGACTATCAACCAAGAAATTTACGTGAAAGAGTGTTTGAATAAACGTCTGCTGCCTTTCCTGAAGAAACACGGTTGTTCCGTACTGTTTTGAACTCGTAGATGAACTAGAAGCATTTCCGTGGGAGTAAAAAAACTGCGATATTTTTGAAGTTAAGGGAGACTTGATCCTCTATTGAAGGAGACTTGATCCTTTTATTCAGGAAGCCCTAATCCTTGGAAAGAAATCAAACCGATCCTCAATATAGAATGTCAATTGACTATTTTGGTCATGTTTGGTCTCATTTAACAGTTTATAACTGTTAGAGGAAGAAAATTCTATAACTTTGTCTCAACGCTAAATACAATGCATACTTGCAGGCGCTATTTTCTATAACTATGAGAAAATTAATAATATTAGCCCTTTTCTTCAGACAATTATTTGATAAATATTAGTTATTGGATAAATATTAGTAATTTCGTAATCAGCTATGAACACGATCCATTCAGAAGAAGAATATACCGTTTTTAACTCTAGGGATCAATTGTACTCATAAACAATATTTGAGAAAACTTTTTCTGAAAAATGTTTAGAGTTTTCCATTGCTTTGAAAATATGGTATTATTAAGTTCATATTACGCTCAAACGTTTGATATATTGGAACAAAAATTTTGATTATAATTTTTCCATGCAACGAACATTTTAAAGTGATCATAAACGATCTTCAAATCACATTTCGTGAAAGTTTTCAAACAAAGTTGAATTACTCAAACAATTATTTTGTTAAAAAATTTTGAGCTTTTAGCATAGTTGTTTTGTTCTATTTGGCACATTTTTCTAGAACATTTGATCTTTGTAGGACATTCCATTTTCGAGATATAGCTAAGGAATCAAGTATCCCCAGGGATCAAGTATCATCACTCTCCCCTACTAATTAAACTTGAAAAAGAAACTTAATTTGATTTTTTAAATAAACGATTTCACCGATTTACACGCGTTTTCCCTTGACCAAATTTTGACCGTATCACCCTTTATTTGCTACCACGTAGAAATCTTCAAAAACAAAAGTTGTTCCAGAGCCCTCGATGATTTTTTTTCGTGAATAGTGCGTTGGATAGGGAAAAGTCTCCTTTATAATGTGGCAAATTTTCAGAGACGCTTATTTTTTCTCCTTAAAGTTTTTTACTGACACCGTGTCCTATTTTATTAAATAGAAAATAAAATTTTTGAGAATCCTCTAAGGTTTTCTTACAAACGTCGCATATCGATTCATCTCAATTTAGATTTTGCTTTATATTTCTGGATTTAATCGATTTAATCGATCATTCTATCGTGTTTACGATTTCTATGAATCTCAATTCAGATATTCACTCAGACACGTCTTTCACTCACAAGAATAGATCAATGACTGACTTTGTTTTGTTTGTTTTGCCTAGTGTTGCCAAAATAACAAACATTGTCATAGAAAGTTATTTTATTTTATATATCTTCAGTGTTGCCGAGTAAAACTTTTATTTTATTTTATTTTTAATCAAATTTAATCTATTTTCTGCATATCTTTCATCTCATCCCTACACTTTCGTCTCTCTAAAGGAATATGTCCCACTTTTTCGTGGAATGTCGGCCGTCCCACTTTTTTCTCAAAATGTCCTGTTTGTTTCTGAGAAAATTATCCGGAAGTTTCACTGATTTTTAATGGTTTAAACTAAACCTAGCTTCTATTTAAACTCAATTTCAATTTAAAATCTTTCAGAAGTGTTGTTTTTTTTTTGATTATTTTCCTAAATTTAATACCTAGTATTTTTTTAACTTTTATATAACACGAGATTAGACGACTCATGCTTATCTTAGATTTCGGTTCAGTGATACTTTTTTTGAGCTCTTCAACCGATTATTTTCGTTTGATGAAATTATTTGTTAAATTGCTTCCAGATGATTAAAATTGCCAATTTTAAGCCGGAATCCTAAAATTATCACATAAAATTTGACACTACATTTTAAATTTTCTCAAATTTAAATTTAAGGAAAGAGTAAAAATCTGGATGAGATTAGGCCAGTTAGAATATTCTTTTTAGACGAACAATAAACATATGTTTAATTAGATGAAAGTTATTCTGTTTCGTTTGTATGAAGGAATTAACAAGTTTATTTCAAAAAGTTTATCCTACCTGGTAGATTATCAAAAATGGTTGTTGAAAATCATTCAGAAAATTGGTTCTTCTCTTTACAATTGCTCTCAACTACAACAATTGCGACTTCAGAGCATAAAGTAAACGGAGATGGAAGTTTTATTGAGTGTATTCAAGTTTTCAAACAAATTTTGATAAATCCAGTTTTTATAACTTGAGCTGAAAAACTTTGGTTGAAGGTGTAGTGTACAGTAATTTTTTTAATAAATTAGGAATAAAACTTTAACTTTTAACACTTGTGATGTTCTTAATTTAAATTTAGATCAACGATCATATTATTATCTTACAAAAATAAAAATTTATTTTTGACCTGAGGTACAGATATTCTACAAAAATCCAAACGTATTCGTCTTTCACTGTTTTAACTATTTTATTTCATAAATAACGTAACGCTTATTTCTGAAATAAATCTAACATGAGATAAGTTCTTGGACTGTTCTATCGGTTGAATCAAAACTGTTACTTCGCGTAACTTTTGATCGAGCCGACCTTATTTTCAAAAACTTTACTTAGGTATGTTTTATTTTCCAAAATCTTCCCACACTTTTAATATTATGCTAGGAATATATCCAGAGATAATGTGGTTTGATTGGTAAAAGTCGGGCGCAAATATTTTAGAAGCTTAAAATTTTCTTGTGATCTATCGTTAGAAGAATAATTGAACAAAAAATGTCATCATAGTATGAAGTCATGGAAGGTCAAAAGATGATGTAAAGTACACTTGCATCTTAATTCTATGAAGGGTACTGAACGTATTTGGCTTTTTTAATAAGGAGTTTTCAAAGTCTCTAAAATGTCCCGATTTTTCTGCTGTGTCCCGCTTTTTTTTTTGTTCGTGTAAAACTTCACTTTTTCGAAAGTATCTTGCAAGCCTATGATAATGATAAAAGGTTCAATTTATTTCATTTTTGAGACGGTGACAAATCGATCTCGGAACGGTTATTACCAAATAAGAAATATTTGAATTTGTTTTCCTAGAAATTTCTAATTCTAGCACATTCTCTAGCAGTCTCCTTTACATGAATCACCATTATCGACCAATTATAAATTCTGAACCATTTTTTTTTTCAATAACATTTTTTATAAGTTAACGTCATGAGTTCTGGCCCACAAAAATACTTTTAGTGCCAGAATGGTTCGTGATATTCAGATAAATAGCACTATCTTGTGCAGTAAGAAAAATAAAATAAATTTTTGGTTGTTTCATCAGTCAACTGTAAAATCCAAACGATTATCGCGTTCCAAAGGTTATAGGGCATGGCGACCGTGACCAGTCCTAAGCTTTCTATGTTTGTAGGTGAAAATTTGCTGTTGGTTTGGTGTTAACATTCTTAAAATTTTACAGTTTTTTTTTCAATTTAAAAATCTTGCTATGTTAAGTAAAACTTTCAATACCTACCTTAAAAGCAGCATATTATATGGACTAATGTTTTCGACCAACCGAAAATCCAACTTCAGCTTTTATTATTCCAGAATATATGTATAAATTTTACTTCTAACAGATGTCAGATCGCTTCTCTTCATATTCATAAAGGCCCAACTTCCTCAAAAATGTATCCATCTGCTTTTTCAAAAATTGAAAAATTATGTCAAGTTCGGTTTCTGAACACATTTTATTCTCTATATCGTCAATAAACATACAATAATTACAACAATGGCTCTGCTTTAACCTAACACATGTAGCGTTTTATTCATGGTTTTCTTGCAATAGTTTGCAATTAAATATCATATTCATTCATATGTCTAGGCTCTTTCTTTGTATACCTTTTATATTTCCACTGTTAATGTGTGTTTTTCACTTTGTTTTCTGTTCGAAATATGTTGTCAGAGACGTTGTGCAACATTCAACAAAAATTGAACCTATCTGAAATTTGGCACCATCGAAATTTTTGTTTTAACATAGATACATTTCCGTTTTTCCAAAACGACGTCGTACTACACTGATAAGGGTAACTTTAACTTAAACAATAAAGTGTTGTTTTTTAACCTAGAGTTTATCGATAAAACACCCCGCTGCTGAGGGGTTGTGTTTTTTTTTTAATTTGAGAGATTTGAACACTTTAAGATGTTTTGCATTGTCAGCGACTAGTGTTCCGGAGAAGTTGTCGAAAGTGTTTGTTTAAATTAAAATTGAACATTAAATCAGGCAGTTTACAAGTTCGAAACTATAGAAATTTTGCGCGCTGAGTAACTTTTACACCACAGGCAGATTCTTTTCCGGGGGTTTGGAGATGGGCTAGGCCACAGGCGGAGGATTCGTTGATTCCTGTAAGAGTGTCCCTCGGCCATTTGCATTGACCTCAAACCGTTCATCATTTTTTATTTTCGATTCCTAATGGTAATACTGTACAGTTCTTACAACTCTTTCCGGTTTTGGAATTTCAACCTGACCGCCGCCCGTAAGGTGGATATCTCCGGCTTGGATGAGGAACGTATCCGGTTCCGACGATCATTTCCTGCAACTCTCCGACTTGTCGCATGGGTTTGACCTGCTGATGAACGTATGGAAGCGATGCTAGGACGTAGCTTTCGATTTCACATTCGTTGGAACCACGCAGAATACGGAAGCGACCTTCTTCGCCCCACCATTTGCCCCAAGAATTAACGGCAACCTAAAAAAGAAAGCGCCTTTCGTTATGCAACGCTCTTTTCAAATTTTTTAACTACGTTCTCTCGACTTACCCAGTACTTGGTCACCTCGTAGCCATTTCGTTCCTCACCCCAGCCAATAATCCGGACAGAATGGTATCCAGCCCGTTGATCCGCCGACGTCGAGGCCGATGAATGACGATAGATGCCACTCTTGTAGGAGAAGAAGTCGCGGTGAACTCGCATGATAGCTGCACGTGCAAATTAAACGAATTTTAAACAAAAAGAGACACAAAGTTAAGCGCAAATTGGAATCAATTATCACCGATTAACTGGACAAAAAAATTAGAACTGAGAGGAGTCAATCTACAAACCTTGCACCGGACCGTGCTTCTTGATTTCGATCATGATGTCGGTTTCGTTGTTGAGGCTAAAGGCGGGTCCCATCTTGTACATGTTGGTGCGATCGACTTTGGTAGGCAGTTCGCAGTTTGCCGTTACCAGATCATCCGAAGGGCGGATCTTGCACACGTTCTGCGCCGAAATGTACGGGTAGCACTCCTCGTTGACGGTTCTGCAATTATAAGGAACGCATGTTTGGTTTTGACTAACAAAGTTGCAGGCTAATACTTGATGAATCGAAGTGCCGATTTTAAATAAAAGAAATAATACCTCATAAACCTAAGAAAAAATTGTTGATTCAAAATCTATCACCCTAGAACTTAAAAATCTTATATTTCAAATTTCAAATGACCGTTTTATATAACAGACTTTAAACTATTTCATAAAATCAGGATTAACTTTCAACATCGACAATCAGAATGTAGAAAAAAAAATTCAAAAAATTAAAAACAAGATATTTCAATTGAAAAAATATGGAATAATTTATGGAAAGTTTTTCTTGTTTTCTTTCTAAAATTTCAAAAAAAAAATAACTTTGAGGGAAAAAAATTAATTTAACAAGGCATAACACAAGGAAACAAAATTTAAATTTTTTTAAGAGTATAATTTGGGAGCGCTAGCTCAAGGATTTCAAGACTTCAGGATTGACTTTTGAAAGTTGGCGACAAATAATTATAAAACTTGAGCAAATATTTGACAAAAATGACAAAAATAACAAAAATGACAAAAATGACAAAAATGACAAAAATGACAAAAATGACAAAAATGACAAAAATGACAAAAATGACAAAAATGACAAAAATGACAAAAATGACAAAAATGACAAAAATGACAAAAATGACAAAAATGACAAAAATGACAAAAATGACAAAAATGACAAAAATGACAAAAATGACAAAAATGACAAAAATGACAAAAATGACAAAAATGACAAAAATGACAAAAATGACAAAAATGACAAAAATGACAAAAATGACAAAAATGACAAAAATGACAAAAATGACAAAAATGACAAAAATGACAAAAATGACAAAAATGACAAAAATGACAAAAATGACAAAAATGACAAAAATGACAAAAATGACAAAAATGACAAAAATGACAAAAATGACAAAAATGACAAAAATGACAAAAATGACAAAAATGACAAAAATGACAAAAATGACAAAAATGACAAAAATGACAAAAATGACAAAAATGACAAAAATGACAAAAATGACAAAAATGACAAAAATGACAAAAATGACAAAAATGACAAAAATGACAAAAATGACAAAAATGACAAAAATGACAAAAATGACAAAAATGACAAAAATGACAAAAATGACAAAAATGACAAAAATGACAAAAATGACAAAAATGACAAAAATGACAAAAATGACAAAAATGACAAAAATGACAAAAATGACAAAAATGACAAAAATGACAAAAATGACAAAAATGACAAAAATGACAAAAATGACAAAAATGACAAAAATGACAAAAATGACAAAAATGACAAAAATGACAAAAATGACAAAAATGACAAAAATGACAAAAATGACAAAAATGACAAAAATGACAAAAATGACAAAAATGACAAAAATGACAAAAATGACAAAAATGACAAAAATGACAAAAATGACAAAAATGACAAAAATGACAAAAATGACAAAAATGACAAAAATGACAAAAATGACAAAAATGACAAAAATGACAAAAATGACAAAAATGACAAAAATGACAAAAATGACAAAAATGACAAAAATGACAAAAATGACAAAAATGACAAAAATGACAAAAATGACAAAAATGACAAAAATGACAAAAATGACAAAAATGACAAAAATGACAAAAATGACAAAAATGACAAAAATGACAAAAATGACAAAAATGACAAAAATGACAAAAATGACAAAAATGACAAAAATGACAAAAATGACAAAAATGACAAAAATGACAAAAATGACAAAAATGACAAAAATGACAAAAATGACAAAAATGACAAAAATGACAAAAATGACAAAAATGACAAAAATGACAAAAATGACAAAAATGACAAAAATGACAAAAATGACAAAAATGACAAAAAAAACAAAAATGACAAAAATGACAAAAATGAAAAAATGGCAAAAATGACAAAAATGACAAAAATGACAAAAATGACAAAAAGGACAAAAATGACAAAAATGACAAAAATGACAAAAATGACAAAAATGACAAAAATGACAAAAATGACAAAAATGACAAAAATGACAAAAATGACAAAAATGACAAAAATGACAAAAATGACAAAAATGACAAAAATGACAAAAATGACAAAAATGACAAAAATGACAAAAATGACAAAAATGACAAAATAATTTAATTTTCATTTTCAAACCGCCACTTTTTTGATCGCGTTGCCGAATACCATATAAATCATTTTCACATCTTTGGACAAATTTCAAGACTTTTGGAAGAAAATTACTAAAGTTATAGCAAATTTAGTGAAGCAATTCCAAATTTTCCTTTTTACGGAAATAGGCTGTAACTTTGTTTTCAGACATTTAAGAATTTTTTTACTTTGTGGAGTGTTAGTTGGATAGTTGAACTAAACTATGTGAAAATTTCATGAAAATAAAATCAACTGAGAGAGAAATGGCAGCTTGTCAAAATTGGAAAAGAGTGCGCAGCTTCACGAGATTTCATTCTTTTTATTAACTCAACTGTATGTTCCACAGGGTTGAAAAATGGAACATAGATCTTACATATTACGTTTGAGAGCGAAATATTCGAACTCGGCTATAAAATTTGTTTATCAGACACAAAAAGATATATTCAGGCGCTAAAAGTTATAATAACAACTCAGATTATGAGAATTGCAATCGCAATACAGTAATCAATATCAAATTCAATTCGAATACCGAATATTGACCTTTTCAACTATTCGGCCAAACGAATATTCGGTCGAATGTTCTGATGAGTTTTTATAGAAATAACAAAGCCATTATCCATTTTTCTTTTATTTCTTTTTTAATAATGCTCCTTTTGTTTTTGAGTCGATTATTTTCAACCAGATGTATAATATATCGGATCTTCTTTAAGTAAGGGTCTCTTTTATTTTCAAAACTGCACCAATAGCTAGAAGGACATCAGCTTACTTTTCGCTTCTAGGACGTTTTTCACTGAAGAGATTGGGTGCTCCTATGAAATCTAGAACAAAACATGTCAAAAAAGCTATTTAAATTTGCCTACTTTATTTTGAATCAAAAGAATTTTGATTTTTAGCTAGATGTCTTCAAGATAATTGCCAAAGAGAACGGTGATCTTTAACCTCTCCTCAAGCATACCATACTTCCTACCACACGTACCCAAATGGCCGGGTCTGGACGATTTTATGGAAAATTTGTAAAAAAAAGCAAATCTGAACAAAATATTGGCATTATTTTCAAACAGACAAGAGGAAAAGAAAGAAAATTATTAAAATTTCATGTTTTCATCGAATCACATCAGCAGCGTTTAAATCGTTTCTAAGATTAAACAAAAATTGATGATTATTTTTGAATTTACTCTAAAAAATCGTTTTTGAACACAAAATCCAAAATATTGCAAAGAGAAATTCGAGTTTGTAAGATTAAGCAAATAATCTGAATAAATCCGTTTAAAACCCAGAAAGTTTACAAACAATATCTGGCCATCCTGGTCAGATTTGACTTATTTCGAATTAGGCAAGCCTAAATTTAAATTTACATTAAAAAAATACATGAAGGAAATCTGGAATAAACGATAATCAATGTGTAAAGCTATCTAAAGTGGAATATACACGGATACGCCTTAAATGTTCTACTGAAATCATAAATTTTGGATGATTTTGTACCTTTTTCAACATTCCTTTTGGATATTTTATAAATTATTTAACATCAGTTGAAAAATTTCACAAGTATGTTATTGTTTAAAATCTAATAAAACAAATATTCGACCTTTTCGGTCTATTTGGCCGAATACTTAGCTCAACTATTCGATGAGCCGAATATTCGGCTTATCGGTTTTTTGGAGGTATTCGACGCCGAATATTCGGCCGATCGAATATTCGGTACATGTCTAATTAAAATGGTAATTACAGTAATCGCTTGTTAACCGGACACTGTTTGGACCGAAGGATGCGTCCGACTGCCGAAAACCCCAGAGAAAGAATATATATTATAGAACACCATTTTCACGATTTTTTTTAGAGCTATCGTTCAAACGAATGTATTCAAATTTTTCGCATTACACAAAGCATTGTTGAAACAACATTTAGTAATTTTTTCGTTGAAAAATATTGGAAAATGAGCTGGTAACGGAGCACTTTCGAGGATGCCTTTTAGAAAACAGGATTTGCGATGGACACTGTATCTCAGCACAGAATCATCTGAAGTCAAAAAATCAGAGCAAAATATTTTTAATAGATGTTTAACGCCAACGATTTTATTTAATTAAAAAAAAAATTTTATGAAATTTTGGGGCTGTTTGAAGTAAAAACTACGATTTTTCACGAAAAAATACGCCGTTTTTTATCTGTAAAATCTCCCCAAAGTAAAAAAAAAGAAAATCGTTGGGGTTTGGCATTTTATATGCAGAAAATATGTTCCAAATTTGAAAAGAATCGGTGAAGTAGTTTTCAAATGACGATGTCCACCGACTTTAAAAATGTGCTTTCGAGAAAAACGCATTTGAAGTTTCTGCTCTAGAATTCTTGCAGTATTAGATAAGAGGAGATAAAGGCTTATAATTTCTACAGTTTTACTTCCCATGACTTGAAAATTTGACACAACATTCTTGAAATGTTTTACAATAAGAAAATAAAAAATAAAAAAAATCGATTTTTTGAAAGTGTTAGACCCTACTCCCCCCTTTAGAAGTCCAAGAGAATCTTAAAGTTTGCTTATTCGTTGTAATTTTCTCTACTCATGAAGTGAAGATGATGAATTCCGTAATGGTAGGGAAAATTAGAGGTTTCATCAAGCGCAAATCAAATACTTTGACTCATTTTAGTGGGTTGTGCCAACGTTCTTACTAACTGCCGTTACTAAGAACGTTATGTGTCGTGTCCTGTAATACGTCGTGTGTTATTTGTGTAGTTACAAAAACTTTGAAGCGACAAAAAAAATGGTTCTACTAGTTCATCAAGCTGACTAATAAGTACGCCTGACTTCATTTCTGCAAGAAAAAAAAACAACTGTACTCTGTACAAATAAACAAAATACGGTGGTCATATCGTGCACAAAATATTGGAATCGCTAGCTGGGAAATATTTTAAAATATAGGACAGCAAAACAAAATCTATCGTGGGCACCTGGCAGGTTTCCAGCCAAAAACTTTTCGTTGACAAGTGTCGCCTTAATGTTCCGGATTTGAACAAAGAGAAAAAAAGAGATAAATTAGAGGTTTAGCACTTGAGGTGGGTGACGATCTGTGAAAACTGCAAATCAGTCAGTGTTACATAAATATTGACAAAATAAATGGCTATTTAATATGCAAAAAAGATGCCTCCAAATAAACCATTTTTCCCAGAAAAACACTTTCATAGATCCTACAAAGTTGAAACATGCTATGTTTTGGTTGGATCTGGAATAGTGCAATTACTCGATCGACTAAAATTGTCATAACTTCGATCAAATTAAAAGTTTTGAGTAGCTTCTGGAAACCAAAAAAGTAATAAAAAAGCCTTGATTTGGAAAAAGATGGTTTGAAGTCGATGAACTTCTTCATTCGATGCTATCTAAAAAAAACACTTGACAGAACGTCAATTTGCACATGTAAACATTATATTAGGGCAGAGGCGAGCAATATGCGCATATTAAGGAAAATACTCAGTTTCTCCCATATTCCAATAGAAAGGAGTCTAAAAACTACATGCACATGAGCGGACATATGTTTGATATACGTTAGAGCAATTTTCATGATAAAATCTCTTTCAGTTTTTGTGAGAAAAATTTTATAGTTAAGGAAGTCAAAATATCCGATTTCTGAAACCGTCGGGCTAAATACGCATATTTGTATTTTTAGCTATAATTCAGTTCCATTTGCAATATTTTCGTCAAATTCAATTGAAGAAATTGGTGTTTAGAATACGTCAAAGCTAAAATTTTGGTGAAATTTTTAATATCAGTGGTTCTTTTGCATTAGACATAGTTAGGGATATAACCGTATTTCATGGTAATATTTTGTTTTTATCATATTTCTATCAGATTAGTATTAAGCTCTTATTTTTTCACTGTAAGGTTGTAATTTAAGCGTAGAATTTATGTTTCACTTACCCTACTTTCCGCACATAGTTCCAGGCCGTATCCAGATGACCACCGCTACAACCCTGGGTCCTCCTCACACAGGAAATAATCTGCTGCGGAGCCATCTGAACGATTTCACGTCCCTTCGACAGAATAGCGAACCGATCCGAAGCCACCGAAGCCGTCGACACCGCCCACGATGATCCACACCAACCTGTTTGTAATTGTTTTATACATGAGATCTTTGATTTTTCCTAAGATTTTGCACAGTAGGACTCACCTTGATCCCTCACATCCCCAATAAAACCGGGCCAGTAGGTGGTAGCGTCGAAGTGCGTCGGCAGATGTTCCTGTCCGTTGGTCAATCGGCTCATCGACTTAACCTTGAACTTCGGATAGAACGTTCCCAGTCGGAAGGTTTTACCCTCGTCGTACTTGTGTCCCCACCATTCGCTGTAGTTGCTGGCACGCCATCCGATCGATCGCTCCAGATGATCCAACTGTTTCAGCAGTGCGTTGTCCACTAGACAAACGTCATCACTACAGGATACGGTTCCATCTGATTGACATTTGCTGTAGGTGGGAGACTTATTAGAAAGTGTTATTAAGGATTGTTGAACCAGGGTTCTCCTACCAGGTGTTGCAGTTATCGACAACGGGTGGATCAAACGGCGTAAAGGTGTGTCCATTGTGGACACATGCCTCTTGTAGAGGATCCGGTGCTATCCCTAGACAGACTTCTTCGTAATCTGGACAGCAATCGCCATGTTCTCCACGTTGACAGAATTCGTCACAGTAACATAGCGTTGCTACAGTTCAAAAGATAGCGATGAGTAGGAATAAGGTTATTTTTCAATGTTTTTCCAAGTCAATACTCACTGGAGATTGGTTGTGAACATCCGTCCTGTCGACTGTTGCAACATTTATCGTATCGTCGAGACGCGCAGAAAGGTCCCGGATATTCCTGACGGATTCGGTTGGCTTCTGCTATGCTGAAAACCAGCAATACTATGGCTAGCTTATACATGTTGACTGGAAGAGGTATGGAATCTAGAACGAAAAAAAACAACCTCTTGTTAAACATACTTCGTCCGAAAGTCAAATCAAGTTTAATTGAAAAATCAAAAACTATTCAGCACTGACAGCAGGTGATCAAGGTCCATCGGCTCTGGCAAATGACAAAAATTATGACCAGGTTCGCAGAAGGAAAAAAAACCGAACTTCGGAAAACGATAAAAACACAATTAAGCTGATGAGCACAAAAATATAAAACCATATCATATGCGCTTGTGGTCTGTCAGGGTAAGCAAAAATGAGCAAAGAAAAAAAAACGTCATTGAATCGTGTCGCCACCACGCTTTCGTTCAATTCACAACATCGCGACGCTGCTGCTGTTGGTTTCCAATATCGAACTCAGCACCCATAAGTGAGTTTCTCTCAGGGAACTCACTGAATGGAGGGGAAATTTTCGGAACTCAATCAACAAACAACAACGGAACTCAATCTAAGCAAGCCCTTATGTTGCACATTTCCCTTATACAGTTTCCCTTCGTCGAGCGAAAGGGTGCCAACATTTCGCAAACATGTGCTTGGAAACAAACGGGCAACCAGCTGTCAAGCGGCATCCTAATAATAACAAGTGAGACGCTCAGTCTACAAAGTGCAGCACGGGAGAGAACAGAAAAATAAGTGATGGTGCGATCAACAATAAATTATACCTAAATCTGATAAACTGTGGCGTATAAAAACGACGATTTTAATCTCGGTTTTATGGGCCAGCAGCACATTGCCTTTGGTTGGACTTGAACTTGAACGATTTGTGTTTTGTAGACTGTCTTGTTGTCGATTGTGCGTCTGGAAACAGGAGGAAGTTGGAAATTATCGAAAGCAAATGATTGTTGTGTCTGGAAGTCTATTCCTTGAGCTATACATGGTTTGGTTGACAGAATTAACCTTCATCCACTCAAGATACAATTTTAATATGACACCTTTGAAATTTTGACGGCTTTCAACTTTTCAAGTGCATTCAATTAAAAAAAAATCGTACCCCTAACCAATCGATGAAATGAAATTACTTTTTTTATGGACGCTCCTAGAAAGCAGAGACATAAAATAGTTCCCAATGAGTTCTGCAATGTGAAATCGACAGACAAAACATCTAAAAAAGATACTTCGTAAAAAAAGCTGTAGATTACAAACTTCACTTATTGCATTCTTAACTGAAGATTATAAGTTTGCACATGTTAATTGTTTTCAAAATCAAGACCTAAAAAATAATGATTTTTTTTTAGAAAACTCGTACATTTCAACCAAGTCTATTAATCGTTAAAGTTGTATCAGTCACCGTAGAAAAATTTGAAGAAAAAAATATTGATGGGAAAACAACGTAGTTTTACACATTTTGACATCGTTATGTTCTTTAAATGAGGAACGAAGAATTTTTTTAAAATTTTTGCTATTTTCCAAACTTTTTGTCATTTTGTCTATCCGGATTATTTTTGCACCAGAAATTCAACTTGCACCTGGATTTTGAGTGATATTTTTACAAGAAATTTTTTAAAAAGAACCGAGAAAATGGCATATTAAGAAGAGAGGCTTTCATATCGGTTTTAGTGAAGTGATTACATGGGGGCTCCGATGCTGCACAAAAATATTGTTATCATAATTGGAGGTTCTACTTATTACATAAAGGAATTCATTCTCCATATTGAGATTTTTGCATTTACCTTGATTTTAATATCACGATTTTTTTTGCTTATATCACTATGTGAAAGTTGATCTGAATGACAGAACCTGAAATTAGCACAAAGAAATTTAATTTAAATTCCCAACTCCCAATGAAACCAAGAAACACAAGACGAAAGAATACAAATATTTGATAGGATTTGAAATTTGTTCAAATGTTCTCTGTTTCAATGAGCTATTCTCTGAAATCTAAATATGATGTTTTTAATCAAAGATTAGTTCAGAGTTGAAAATTGAATCTTTAAAAAAATTCAAAATTAATTAACTTTATCAATCAAACGTAGAGAAAAGTCAGCTTAAATTGACAAGACGATGAGAACAGGCGGATTGCTAACGAGATATTGTTGAATAAATTTATCATTAATGTTTTACTTTCATTACAGCAAAGAAGCTAAAGTGAAATAAGATTCTTTTAAGTGCAAGATCTTTGCGTTTTTAATCCAAAATATCCTAATGACTAGACTGTTATTCCCAGAAAGAATTCAACTGAAGCAGCTTCTAAATTGCCCTATAATGAGTTAGTTGTGCTAAACAGAAAACTAACGAGATTTTTATCTGCATTTTGATGCAAAATTTAAAATATCTGTAAATTATGGGCTGTGGAACTAAACACGAAGTTCGTTTGATGCTCAAATATGAACCTGTGAACTCAAAATATTAAAAACAAATCAAGTGTGTCTTTGATATCATATTTTTCGTATCCCGTTAAGTTTATTTTAATATTCACAATTTTTCTTGGGAATGTTTAACTTAGATTTTACATGAATCAACCATTTGAACCAAAATGAAGTTTTTCTGACTAGAGAAATTTGAATGGTTTTAAAAATTGACCTACTTTTTTGTTACATCGTAAGATATTTAGAGCCAAAGTTTCAGGAAATTGGTTATTGATATACAGTCAGTGACAAAAGTTAGCAATCATAAGAATTTTTCACTATTATTTTGGTTTTTGCTTTGTAAAATTGACGTTTTATGAAAGTATCTACACAGACTGAACCTTTTTGAGCCCTTGAAGGCTACTATGACATTTTTTTTTTGAAAAGCTAAGTGTGTTTAACCCATGTCATTTTTTATCGTTAAATTTAAGTGGGACAAAAGTAAGTAACTGTAGTGGAAAAAAAATTAAATTCATAAAAATTTAAATGGAAAACAGGAGGGTGCTGAATTGCTTGGCGCATGGCATCCTTCCAAATAAACGCAATTCAATCAATCAATCAAATGGAAAACAAGTCTAATCGTCATACTGAAAATAGTTTAAAACTATCAAATTTAGCATCTTTTTAAACTTCATGTAGCATTTTTAGAGCCGAGTCAAAAATCCTCACAAAAATAAAATTCTCAATAACAACATTGAACTAGAAAAAAAACAGTTAAGAAGACATGAGAATGTGCTTTATTGTCCAGAAACCTAGCTTAATAGGCATCGCAAAGCTATCATGCCCTAGAGGTGGTCAAATTCGATGCTAAAATTTGATAGTTTGAACTATTTTTTTAGTTTTGCCTATACGTTTTTACTTGTTTTACATTTGAATTTTGATTAATTTATTTCTTTTTTTCTCATACGGGTAATTACTTTCGTCATTAAACTTTCGCGATAAAAAAATCTTAGATTTCCATAATAATAAAAAAATGAGGTTAAATTATTTGCAGAGGACTCAATTGGTTATATTTTAAAACTGACCTCTTATATGTTGGAGATATCAAAACCAATATATATAGTTAACAATTTAAGCATCAATCTATGATATAAAGTTGTCGTGTAACGGTGTAAGTCTGAATTATCTTCAACAATGCTTGAACTGATGAAATTATTTTTTGAATATTCTGTATGCTTGAAGAGGCTTTTATCTAATAAAATAAACTAAGTTTGACATAAATTTTTCAGTTCGTATTCGTCCCAGGTCCCGGACAATTTTTTATAAAATCCTGGCAAAATCCGAGCATTGGAATTCAAAATTGATGATAAAAAACCAGAGCAATATCCGGGCAATATTTGTCAAAACCCAGAAATTACTCCACAAAAATCAAGAAAATAATTTAAAAATTTTTTTTTTAAATCAAAACTAATCGACAGAATTTGAATCGTTTTTAAGCTTTCAAAAACCTTTCATGATTATTTTCATAAAGCTTGCTCAAAAACATTTGTTTTGGAGGCAAAGATAAAAAAAAATTGCAACACAATTTGTTTTTTTTTGTTTGATTTGCCAAATAAAGCAAATAGATCCGGGAAAAATACGGGCATTTTTAAATGAAATCCCACTGTTCCCAAATTTTGTACCAAATATTCGGGCAAAACCAGAAAAACTAGACAATGTGGCAACCTTAGAATAAACACTTATTTGCATCAAATGTCGGCAAAAATATTTTTTTTAATTATTTTAATCGATTAAAAGTCATGCCATCCAATTTCCCTTCCATATTTTTTACACAGGCGCCCCGAGAAGAATGGCGCCAGAGCTAGCAAATCAAGGCTTGCTGACGCTTATTCTTTTGAGCGTCGCGAAGTTGCACAGTGGTCCAATTTCCAAAAAACCTGGCAAAAAGTATCGTTTCCTCATTTTTGCTTCTAAAACTAACTTAAATTTTTTAATAATCATATTTTCAACTAAAATAACATATTATTGCCTTATTTACCAAAAAAAAATCTTCTTTTAACGGAATTAATTGAACATTTTTAAGAGCTCAGTATGTGGTTCCAGTGTTAATATTTTCTAACAGTTTGCTGCAAAATTTTTCATTGCTTAAAAAGGTTTATTGAAGCTAAAATCTACTCAAATTTAGAACAAATAAAATTAAATCAAATCAGTTACATCAATTCCAGTTGAGGTGCTGAACATTTTTTCAATTTTCAATCAACTGTATTCTTTTTTAACAATCAAAATATGTAAGATTAGAGTTTCTAAACATATTCGCAAATATTTATCAAAAATTTGAAATAAACGTATGAAGGAGTTTATTTTTTCTAATATATTATTTTTTCTATGAAAGGTTGTTTTTTTTTAGCAAACATTTCATGTCAAAAGGAAAAAATATTCTACCTATATAGAATTTTCATATTCCACTCATTTATTTTATTGCTATATAACAAGAATTGTTTCTATTTATTTTAAATGTTCCAAAAAGTTTTCATGAACTTTGACCAGCAAATAGGTTCTATTAATCTATCAAAATCGGTAGAGTACCATCCGTAGAGAAACCGAGGTTTAACCGTGTTTGGCAAGTTATTTCTTATAACCCCGGAAAACTTATAAGTGAAAATAAACAAAAATTCATATTTTCATTGCCATAAAAGATTATATGTTTTTCAGGTTATTTTCGAGAAAACTGAATTTTAAGATCCAATTAGAAACTTATCTAATTCGTGATCTGAAAGATTCTGTCTATATTGAAGAAAAAGTACTTCTACTGTTTGGAACCGTTTTTCAAAAATGGCATAAATAAGCTGCCCATTTTGCAATATATCGTAGTTCAGAAATGTGGGAATGTATTCCACATAAAATTAGAGTGGAGATTTTTTTTAAAATCTCCAGTTGTTTTGTGAATAATTAGCACTTAAAAACTTTCAGCTTCATCTAAAAAACTAATTTTCATTCAAATAGGTGTAAAGTGTGCCTTGCGAAAATATAAAAATTAATGCAAAGCAGATACATTCATGATTTTATTATTTGTGCGTTATCCAAAGTAAGCAAATTTTTGTGAAATTTTTCAACAAAAATCAAATTTACTCTAGCTGAACTTCTAAACGAGTAAACTTATGATTATCATCTTCATGGTTTAGAGTAGCCTGAAAGTACCGAAACACGGTGAAATATATGGATAGGTTATACGGCAAAACCTCAGTAATTTAAGGGAAAAGTTCATGACATTTCATACACAAGCAAGTTTTGACATAAAGGGTTAATTCATTGAACTGAAACCCCTACTGCTTTTAAATTGACAGCGAGGAAGTTCAATCCAAAACAGGGAAAAAAAATTACGTTCAATTTGATCCTGATGTTTATCAAAGCTGAAACATTATAAGAAATGATAAATTGCACTCAAGGACATAAATAGCAGTTTCCATCACATCTAAAACGTCTACAAATTTCAACAAAGCCAAATAATCTAATCTAAAAGGCTACTGTCTAGGAAATTGATAAGTTCTTTAAATATTTTTAAGAAAGACCTGTTCTGCAGAACGCTACTGTGAAGGAACAGAGATTTCACAGTATAAAACACTAGCTGACAGTGTTCGGCATCGCTAACTGAAAAATTAACGCCGCTAGTTAAATCACTAGCTCATTCAAAGTTAGCGATCGCTAATTAAATACGCTAAATGTGCCGAAAAAGTTATCGCTTTTACCTTAAAGCGCTAATCGCTAACTCTTGATCACCATTATGCCCGAAGCGAATAACAAATTCTTCTTTTGTCACGACCTCCCCCCTTCGATTTTTCAAGGGGGAATAAATTAAGTTTTAAGTAATTCATTTAAAATTTGATAGCTTGATCGAATTTTCATACAATTATATAAGCAAAACCAAAACTGTCAAAGATGGGAATTTTATCACCTCTCTGTATTCTACAAATAAAAAAAATAATCGAATTCTCGAACAATTACAATAGCAAATGAACAGAATGTGGAAGATGGGAGCTATATTTTTTAATTTAAATTTTGATTGAAAATTTACTCGCTTCATCGGTTTTGTACAAAGAGATAGTATACAAATTTTTGTTGTTTTTGCATTATTTTACATTGTCCTCATTTAAAATCTTTAACCCGTTTTCCCCTTTTTCAAACTTGCAGGATCATTGTCAAACGTGAATATTTATACAATTTCTATAAGAACTTGAAACGAAGGCTACGACGAATTATTTACAACTTAACAATGTAAATTTATGTTATGGTGATTTTATCTTATTTTGATTTGAACTGATCTGTAAAATATTTAGAAAACTGCTTTGTGAAAAAATATCTCAACCATTTTAAAACAAATGCTGATTGAGTTTTATATTGTTTAACACCGTTTATTGTTATCATCTTCTGCAAATGTTGAGGAAAAAAGCGCTAAAAGAGAGAAAAAGGACACTAAATACTTCTTTCTTCTAACTCAAGTACGCATTCCTTCATTGAATCCAACTAAACAATCAGAATGATGCTCAAAGTCACCTTAACTTGATTAATGATAAGAAGTTTATTCTATCACTAAAAATTCGAGAGATTGTTACAAATATATTGGAGATAGCGGTATTCAATTAGTGGAACACAATTATAGCAGAACTTATTATTTCGCTAGATCAATCAAAACTTAGCGGCAAAATTAAACCGCTAATGCAAAGTTAGCGGACTAATTAGCGATTAGCGGATTAGCGCTTTTGTGCCGAACACTGCTAGCTGATCCCATACGAACTTCGTTTCGTTTTCAATTTAGAATATGTCATGAGCAGTTTGAATGAATGTCGATGTACAGGCATTTTCCAGCTGCAATTTCGAATGCATTTTTAGACAATAATTGCAAAAATGTTGATCACGTTATATGTACGTTCACTTTATCTGTCGTTTACTACTAAATTTGAAATCATGAATCAATTGACCGTGCCAAAACACCCCCGTTGATAAATTTTCGTTTCGATGCGATACAAACTCACGTAATTATTGCAAAGCAAATTTGAAAGTCAATAAAACCCCTTTTTGTCGTTTGATACAAATATTGAAATCGAAATTATTTGACAGTCCCAACCCCAATATTTAAACCGTGTATAAATTTCGACTCGATCGTTGCAGATGGCCTCTTTTCCGAACTTTGATCTCTGAAATCGATTGCCTTTCTTCAAAACTCGCGTGTTCAAATTTTCAAACCGATCCATTGCATAATAACGTCAATTTCGCAAAAAAAAAATAACAGTGAATAGTTAATATGGACGTTCTCTTTGGCCGACCCCTGACCCAATATTGGATAATTCGAATCAATTATTCGTCCTTAATAATTTCTATGTGCAAATTTTTATCTCAATCCGATGTATAATAACATCAATATCAAAACAAAAATTGAAAAATATTACCATATCGATGACCATGAAAAAAAAAACAGGACAGCAAAAAAGCAACACATTTCAGACTTCCTTAAAAAAAAAACATTTCAAAAAAGCAGGAAAAAATTACCAAAGTGTGAAACATTGTTAATAAAAAATGGCGGTCAATCAGTTGGAAGAACACTTTCCATCATTTCGAGCTCTAGAGATAACCCATATTGTTTTATACCTCAGCCTTTTCAAAGAAAATTATCAAAAAATGAAAAGTAGGTAAACATTGAATTTATTTTTAGAAATTAAAGACAAAAACAATAACATAGTGACAAAATATCAACAAAAAAAATCGGCATAACTATCCAGCTTCTTGCTTAAGTATATTCTCAGGTTGAAATGATGCAGCTAAAATGTTAGATTTCCTCTCTCTTTTTCATGTCTCTCTTAATTTGGAATTGTTTTTCTTATGCAAATGTGGTTTTTATCAAAAAGGAACAAAATTCAACAAAAATTTGGAAATTTGGCCCTTAAAAATAGGTAATTTATTTTTTTACTATCTGGATAAAAACTATATAGTGGTGATCCTATTTCTTAAAATAAAAAAATAACATGTTACAATTTCTAACTTCTGCCCATTACGAAGATCAAGGCTTTTTCTATTGAAACATATCGTCGTTTGTTGCAATGTAAAAAGATTTAAGCCAAAAAACTCGTTTCTTTGACTATTACTCTGGTCGGTATTTTGGACCACTAGGTTTCAATTTTGGACCACCCTTGGGACCTTCATATTTTGGACCACTCTTAAACTAAACATAACTTGAGCATATTGTTATTTGAATTTAAAGTTAAAAATCAACAATAAAATTGAAGCAATTTGGTATCCCCAATAATTCAAAGTTTTCTGTCTTCGAGGAGGAGTAAAAATTTTGAAAATATGACAATATTCTTTAGCAGTTATGATCTCATAACTTAGGCTGACATAACAAAAGGAAGCCAGCACTTGGCTATAGATAAATGTCGCATTATTTGGCAATAAATAAAGGTTCACGGAAAGGAAACAGCAAAAAAAAAAACATAATGAACACATTTGCCAAAAATGCTACAGCTGTGCAAATCAAATGAATCCATCCGCTTTGCTGAGCATCGAGTATCCATTTGAATTTCGTAGCAATTCACCTACCTCTTCTCTTAGACTGGTTGGCGGGGTCTCTCTCCTTCTGCTAAGTAGTAAATTGTTTAGGTGTGCACCGAAAATTCGGCAATAGGCCATAAACCTGCGAACCGCGAAATATTCGAAGAATTCGAAAAAACGATGGCAGGGAAGGAAAAAACAACCTAAAATTCTCTCGCTAAACAGCTGAATTGACGTGGATGCTGACTTGGCTGGGATGTCTACGTGCAGAATTCATGTGCGGTAGAATTGGAATTTGACTTTGAAACGCGCTCCCCAAACAAAGAAAGGTGAGTTCAGGTGCGCTAGGATGGCTTTGAAAAGTTTGTTTGAAAAATGACAAGTCTTCCAAAACTTTGGGAGCTAAACTGTGGTAACCTTGATAAATTTCTGCTTCAAGTAGCTAAGGTTTTCTTTGACGCGGTATGAAATCCGTTGTTGGACTTGGAATATTTTCACTCCAAAAACGTGTTGGAAAAATTTAAAATATCAAACCACAGAAAAAGCTTAATCTTATATATAAAAATGGAGGTGTTTTCTTTGTAACAACATCACGTATGAATGGTCGGTCGGAATGAAGTGAAATTTGGTATCCTAGGGTTTTTTGGGTCAGAGATGGTTTGTATAATAGTTCAAGGATCTCACTTTTTATGGAAGGTGGTCCCAATACAAATTCAACTTTATTTGTTACGATTTCCATAAGAATCTATTCGTGAGCACCGTGCAGTTAAGGACGTGTAGATGAACTTAAACATTTATTACGATTTATACTTTAGAAGGTAAAACGAAGTTTACCGGGTCAGCTAGTTTTTTATAAATAAAAAAAAATTAACATCGTTGAAAAAAACAGAAGTATTGAATTGTCACTCTAACATTTGCGGACAATAATTCCGTTTTGGGGATGTGAGCTCATAGTTTCGATTCAAGTAAGAGTGCTGATTCAACCGACAAAACAGACCTCTCGGACTAAGTGGTGGACTATTTTTAGGAGAAATTATTTCACACCTTCATCAACCACACCCGAGTCGCCAAAGCTCAAGATTGATTGATGGGTCCCCCCATTTCTTCGTATTGTTTCCCGCTAGATGAGCTAATCTGCCTCGAATCATTCACTCACTTATTCGCTTGATGTTCTTGAGCGACAAAAGAAGGTATCAAGCCAACAAATATTTATACCCACGAAAGCTCAAACAATTTTTGTCTGACCGCCATTTATGGCACATGTGTGAAATTCGTCACCGGGCTGCAGTTTTGCTACCGTTGCAATGATCAGACGCCATCGTCCAATCGTTAGTCGTCAGTAAACAGGTAAAATTTGCACTTTAGCGTGGCGACGAGGTGCAACATTCTTGGGGCTAAGTGTTCCATTATTGTTTACTGACGGTGGATGCGCGTGGGTTTTTTCCGTGTATCAAGCTGGAACGGTTAAAATTATAACCGACTTGGAACCACTCTCAAAGGTAAAATAGTATAAAAACCCTACTAGAAATAAATGATGATTTAAGAACATCCAAAACATTATGTCATACCACCTAAAATGTGTAATACGCATTAAGGGGCTTCAAAATTCTTCACCTTTTTGCAAAATGGTTCCACTTTCCGCTGACCGGTACTGTTTTGAATGTCGAACGACTAGGTCATTGAGCCGGGGGAGCGCAGTAGGTAAATACGAATACAGGCAAATATTTACGTCTGGAAACGTGTGACAAACCGATTGATTGTTGAGTGTGTGGGCTTTCGGTAAACATAATAATATCGTGAGTTCGGGAAGCCAATTTGCGCTTTCGCATACAGATTACAAAATGTGTTTGATTTTTAGCCAAACTTAAATAGAAGTTTCGAAAACATCGTCATTAGTGTTAACAAAAAATACTTTTAAAGCTTTGTATTATTTTCTGGAGCTTATTTCCAAAACATAAAAAGAGAGTTGCTCTACCGACTTTTGACAATCCTTTAAACCAAGATCTCTAAACAACATCTTTGCGATTTGGTTCGAAAAAAAAATCGAAATTCGAAAAAAAATCAACATATTCATTTGTTAATAACTTTTGAACAGATGAATGAAAATTAATGGAATTTTCAGTGATACTTAGTTATGTAATGTTTACATGTGCGAAATTTTATGACGATCAGTCATGTAGGTTTTGAGATTGCGTAACGTGAAAAGATTCAGTGACCACAATTGAAAAATCTAGGAAAGTCCCATTGAGAGACCCCAAAACAGCTGAAAATCAATAAGGCGACAAAAATTCATGTGGTAAATCGTTCTAGAAGTCCTAGAGGATCTAACAGTGAGCTAAACTTTTGATAAAATTAAAAATGATTAATTCTACAAAGGTATGGGAATTGAAAGGTTCAACAAAGCGCTATCCGAACCTTTCAATTGGAAAAGTATAGCCAACTTTCAGCAAAGATGGAAATTTTTTCTGTCTGATTCACATTCAAAAAAAAAAAAAAACAGACCAAACAGTAGGGATTAGAGAAAGATATGCAGAATATGAATCAAATTACATTAAAAATAAAATAAAATAAAAGTTGCATTCGTCAACACTGAAGATATATAAAATAGGATAAACGTCTATGGCAACGTTTGTTATTTTGGCAACACTAGGCAAAACAAACAAAACACTGCTGCTACGAAAAATTTATTTCGGATTCGGCCTCCGGTAGAAAGACGGATTGACACAGGGAGCACCGATTTTAAATGCTGCTGCTACGAACAAAATTGTTTCTGATTCGGCCACTGGAAGGAAAAGACGGAGTGGCTTTGAAAGCGCAGTTTTTTAAGGGGGGGGGGGGGGGGGGGGGGGTAGGGTTTAACACTTTCAAAAAATCGTTTTTTTTATTTTTTTTATTTTCTTATTGTTAAACATTTCAAGAATGTTGAGTCAAATTTTCAAGTCAATTGAAGCAAACTGTAGAAATTATAGGCCTTTATCTCCTCCTATCTAATACTGCAAGAAAGCAAGAGCAGAAACTTCAAACGCGTTTTTCTCGAAAGCACATTTTTAAAGTCCGTGGACATCGTCATTTGAAAACAACTTATCCGATTCTTTTCAAATTTGGAACATATTTTCTACATATAAAATATCAGACCCCAACGTTTTTCTTTTTTTTTTTTTACTTTGGGGAGATTTTACAGATAAAAAATGGCGGATTTTTTCGTGAGAAATCGTTGTTTTTACTTCAAACAGCCACAAAAATTTCATAAAAAAATTTTTAAGTTAAATAAAAACGTTCGGGTCTAGAAAAACATCTATTAAAAATATTTTGCTCTGTTTTTTTTACTTCAGATGATTCTGTGCTGAGATACAGTGTCCACCGCAAATCCTGTTTTCTAAAAGGCATCCTCGAAAGTGCTCCGTCACCGGCTCATTTTTCAATATTTTTCTAAAATATAACTAAATGTTCTTTTAACAATGCTTTGTATAATGCAAAAAATTTTAATACATTTGTTTGAACGATAGCTCTAGAAAAAAATCGTGAAAATGGTGTTTTTTTTACCCGTTAGACCCTTGTTTGTTTTGGTATGGCTTTCCGGTGGAAAAAGACAGAATTGGCTTATGAAGTTGATTTTTTAAATTTGCTGCTGATTCTTTGTTTTGAATTGGTGTTCCATAATTTTGGTGTTTTATTCTATTTCACCGTCTTCAATTTTTTTTTGTTTCATAAACTTTCGTTTTTTTTCTACTCTGATTCGTAACTATTAAGTTTTTTTCTATAACTTACTTTTTTCCGTATTTAATTTTTTTTGTTAGTTTAAAGTTAAAAAAATAAATCAAACATTTCACAAGGTTATTCTTTTACAATATTCCTACCCTTTTTAAGTTTTAGACGTGTTTATATATCTGTTAAATTTTCTTTTCTCAGACATTTTCATCAGCTTTTTTCGCCGTTTTTTGCATCCTGTTTTAATAATTTAAGTTTTTTTATGCTTTTCTCATTTTCCATATTTCTGGCTATTATTTTGTGATTTTGTTTCTTTTAATTTTTATTTTTATTTTAAATTTATAGTCAATCAAAGATATTGTTTTCTAACATCATTTTCGGGACTATCCATTGGATTTGTAGACGAGAATATTCACACCATGAAATTTATTCTTAGTCATTAAAGTTCATTAGTTTGAACAATTAATAACTTGAACATTCGCTGTTTTCTTGATAAATATTATCTCGTAATATAATACTAATTTTATTTTCATTTGCTTTCAAACTTTGCAAGCATTTTGAATTTGTTCTATTTTTTTTCTTTTATTAAAATGATTTTTTTTTTAATATGAACCCCTTTTTAATAGAAATCTTTCAATTTTTCAAAGCCTTAATAATTTTTGTTACATTTAGTCATATCAACTTCATCACCCATTCATTTCGCAATCTAAATACTCCAGAGTTTTTATTTTACATTTTGGTTATCGCCTCATAATTTTTCTTCTAATCTACTTGTTATAGCCAATTTTTTTTATATAAATTAAAACTCAATCAATAATTATTGTCAGCTCTTCGTCATAATCTTTAGTGTTAGTTTTCACTTTTTTTGTTAATTTGGAACTAAATTGTTTTATTTTAACAACCGTTTTCGTAGAACTTCATCCTTCCTGGTTTTGAAATCAATAAAATTTCACTGCGAAGAACAAATACAATTTTTCCTATTTATTTTGTTCCTGGAAAAGGCAGTTAAACGAGCTAGTAGACGAGACAAGAGAGCCTGGACAAACTCTCTAGCCGAAGAGGGAGAAAGAGCCGCCGCCAATGGAGATATTCGATTACCAGGGCTGTAGGAAGAAGCGACTCATGGGGGGGGGGGGGGGGGGTTTGGTCACTGATTTTTATCTATGATTTTTTGCCCAACAATTCACGAAAACAACCAAAATTAAAAGAAATTATATTTGTAACTACATATATGGATATTTATTTTCAAGTACTTAAAAGTTTTCGTATTAAATTGTAACTTTAGAAAATTGGTCCTAAACCTAAAAGGTGAGCTGAATTCGCTTTCATCGATGGTAAAATCAATGAACTTGTTAAAGAGTCTGGTAGATCAAATTTAGTTGATTTCGGCATAAAATAAGCTTTTTTAGGAGAGTTTTTCATTTCTTAAAAAAATTATTTTCTACTCAAATCAAATAAGCCCAATCTTCCAAACTATTTTTCAAATTCAAAGATTTTAACCTTTGATGAAAAGAAATTAAATTTTCCAAAAAAAAAGCGATTAAAATTATTAGATTTTCGAATCAAACTTTTTTGATGCAAACTTGAACGAAATCAATGATTTTAGTATGAAATTTGGCTTAAAAAAAATTGCCATACATTGCGGACCAAATACGAGGTTTCTCGTTTTTTCGCTTGGCGCTAGTATGCTAATGTTATGAATCTAATCTAAATCTACAAAATGTAACACAACACAGTATTTTATTCGTTGGTTTCTGAAACATAAAATGACACATTTTGATGTCCTTAATGTGTTAATAATGTTGAACAATACACTGGAAAATAGAGATTTTTTTTAGCAGATTGTTTAGGTCAATATTTTTTTTAACAGTAAATATTTTTCATAAAGAATCAATTCCATAATGAAAATCTTCTAGATGATTTTTTTTTTTCAAATTCGGGTTTTGATGATAAAACAGAAAACTCAAATTTTATCTTTTATTTATGATTTTCAGCTGAATTGTGTTCACAAACTAATTTTGTATAAAAATTTGAAATCTGAAAATTTAACCTTAAGGGGCCGTTCAAATATTACGTAACGCAATTTTCGATCATTGCGTAATACAAAAGTTTGTTCTTCACATCCTAGTCTACCATTTGGAGGGTGAGCTCCCTGATTTTCAGACATTATGCAATTTTGGGACACCCTAGTGTTTATGCTCTTCTTATTCTAACTTTAACGAGATAAGCTTTAAAAGCTGATTTCGACCTTCTTCAAGGCATAGTCCTTAAACTTTCAATACATCAGCAATTTATGGATAACATTTTATTCAAGCTTTAAATTTCCATTGATGATCAAATCTATGTTGAAAAGTTTGAAATGATTACCGTCAACTCATAACGAATTATCTTAACATAATTCTCTAAACTACCTTTACTAAGGTGGCCTTTAATCGTTTGTTAAAACTTTATAAATTCTTCCAAGTAAATTAAGTTGTTATGTGTTGTGACATTGTACGTTAGACTGAATAGATTTGGGGTCATTTTTGAATTTCTTAACCCCTGAAGTCTAAAAAGCTTTGTCTTGGTCCAAAACTCATCCTTTATTTTTTACAGGATTTTTTAAGTGAGTAAATTTGAACTTTAAGGTTTGCTAGGGAAAATTTAATATTTTGTAATAAAAAAAATAAATATCGTTACCACCTTATGTTCCAGTGAGAGATGTGTTGGGTGTGGTAGACCTAGACTATATGATCGAATTATACCTTTATCTTAAATCTTTCGATCTCCGCGTTTAAGTATCCCTTTCCTCTTTTTCTTTTTTATTTTTGTGTATCGTAGTTTTGAATAATGAACGATGAACTCAATACTTGAATCCTTAAAACAAATAAATGGACAACATTGTTAAAAATCTTTGTTAATTAAACTTAAGCAACTGTTGTACAAAAAACTAATAGTCTCCCGGCTCCGTTAAACTAAATGGTTTGAGCCGTTTCAAATAAATGAATTTAAAAAAAAAACTTCGTCCAAGACCGTAAATGCGTATCTTATTAGGAAAAAAGTTATTAGATGTTGAATGGTGGCATCTATAAATTGGCACAAAAACCATGAGCTGACTATTCTACAGAAGAAACAAAAATGATGTTGATTTTCCAGTTCAAACTAATGAATGTTCCCGTACAAATCTAAAAATTCAAATATACTCATGTAAAGGTTACTTAAAAATTCTGCAAAAAAACCATGGATAAGTTTTGAACCAATACAAAGCTTCTTAGGGTTTGAGAAATTCAAAAATGAACCCAAATCGACTCAGTCTAATAGTACATATCATGAACTGAAAAACTGCAGTTGTAAATTGATATCATCGTATTTAAAATTCTGATAAAGCCATCTAGAAGAGTGAATTATGTTTTCCAAGACATAATGGATTTCATCAAATATTGAAGAGAACCTCAAAATGACTCTAATCCATATTTTAATGAAAAAATTTCCACCACTTTACCATCCCTGCTGTGGACCACCGATAGACCACGCCATCCAATTTATTAGTCAAAACAAGCATTAACTCGAATCACGTTGCGCCTTACCAGTGTTTTTAAACGCCCATCATCATCATCATCATGATCATGATCAGCATCACGAGACCATTTCACGCATCGGCGACAGAAACGCATGGTTAGATGGCATGGGACCAGAGTAAAAATAAGAGCTTGAAATCACGCGACTTAAGAAGTAAAGCGATAAAAACCAAAACAAACCGCAACGAAAAGATGAAGCAAAAGTCGGTCGCTGCCCAAGAGATGAAATGAAAACAAACGAAAATCGTGAGTGACGTGAAATATTCCCGCACGACAAATTAGTACCCAGTTGGTGACGTTCTGTTCTGTTAATAATAGAACAGGGGTTTCAGTTTGTCAACGTCGTCGTCGTCGTCTCAACATCTTAGATGACGAGAGGTGAAAAAAAGGAAGTCTGAAGATTTGGGATGGATTTGCAATCTTTGGAAGACACATGTTTTACGCCACTTTTGGATCTGTTTTGAATCCTTTGTCAACACACCAAGTAACGAAATTTTACTGAAGAAAAAAAAATCAGTGTATAGGTCTGTGAATTTAAAAAGAAAACCATGTTTTTATTTGAAGCACTAAATGTTCTCTAAATAGTGCAGTCTGAATGAAAAAGCAATTTTGAGAAATTATGACAGATATACATAAAGCTGACTTAATAATAAAATTCTCAAAATTTGGATGGCATCCAAACGAGCCACCGAACAATTGTGATATGTTAGTTGTATTTCTATTTGATCAAAGATGATTCACGTTTTCCAAGAGTGATCTCCACAGATAATGATATTTCCGTATGCATGAATGGAATGGCTTGTGTGTTGTTTGCAAACTCTTGAAATTGCAATTTTCTTCGGCAAATAATTTGCCCCACTCGGCCATAAATTATCCTCTCTTATTTACTCTTGTGGAATAGCAAAATTCGAATCAAATGAGTTTATCAGCTATCCATCCGGGCCGTAATTATCACTCAATGGCTCGGTGACTGACTCAGTGGCTAAAAATAACGACCATGATGAAGTCCATCATCTGCCTGATTTGTATTGTTTCAAATCCACTTTCAGTTTTTCCCTGCTGTGTCCACCATGGAGCTCCCCATCTCTAACAAGATATCACCTTACACCTTAATACACCTTACCTCTCTGAAGTTTCTCAAAAACAACAATTTCAGAAAACGTGACTCAAGGTGCGCAGATCTAAACAAGGTAGGAATCCGCAAAACAAAATTTCCGATGCGTTTTTCTTCATATGTTCTTCATATGTTATTTTCAACCCTTCAAATTTTAAAAATATTTTATCTAGCGTTATCATAGATTACACCTCCCTCAACTTTATTACTGGCTTTTCAATTCCAAAAAAATCATTGAAATTATTTATGAAATCTACATTTCTCTGTTGTGAATGGTTATCATTTTTCCCTTAAAATATTTTTTGTCTTAATTGTTTAAGAACAATATTTGCTTTTCGTTTAAAAGAGTAAAAATCAGATTCATCGTACACGAATTGATCAGTTTCATATCAAGAAGCTGCAATCTACCGATTCCAATCTTACACGTTTTTAAAACAAGTTTTGAAAGTTTTAGATTGTCAGTATAATTGGGATATTGTTTGATAATATTTAGTACATTTACTTAATGTCCAACGTTTCGGCCATGATCTTGGCCATCATTAGAAAATTTCTAAAATTTACTGTTTGGAAACTATATTCAAATTTGAACGAGAAGCCAGAACGTTCACAATCTACATAAGTTAGACCGCTGCAAGCTTTCTATGGAAAGAAATGAATCATCCTAAAGGATAAAAATCCCGGAAAAAAAACTTGCTATGGAAAATTTCAAATTTATAAACTTTAACTCCTCCCAGAAGGGTTGGGGATGAATAAACCAACTGGTTTAAAATCCCAAAAAAAAAACTCCCACAACTTTCTTTGCATGTTTTTACAACCTAAAACATCTCCGTAAATATTGGATGTGATTTGTTCAGTTAGATTCAGCGTTGGATTTTGTATGAAAAAAAAAAAAACATCAATGAAAATAAACGAAATAATTATCACTAAATTTCCTGACGTTTTGAAAGGTGTAGCAAAGCACACCATCTCAGCTAATGTAAAATGAATATTTAACAACGTAGACAGTTCTCCACATGTCGTTTAAATTTTATTTATCTAGAGCTCCAAAAACCTCACATGTCAGTTGCATTTTTTGCGGACGCAAAGTTAGTAGAAGATAGCGGGGAAAACCATTTACTGGTACGAGGAAAAAGGAAAAACTTCCTTGATACTGTTCTCATTTCATATTGAGGGTTCCTTAATCCAAAAGCTTGTCCTTTTATTAATTTGTTTTGGTGTAATAAATTCGTTTGCTCTATCATGGTTGGCTTACCAGATACTTTTAGAAAAAGTATCAGCTGAAATAGTTCATCGAAAGTAATAAAATATGAATAATGAAATTTGTTTAAAAAATTTAATTACCAAGAAAACTTCCAACACTTCTAGAAGTGACAGCTGTCACATCTTTCAAAAACGTTGTAGTTCAGAAAATTTTAAATTCGAAATTTAAAGAAAGTTATTATATTTTTTGCCCGCTGCTTTCGATCATCTATCATATTTATTTAATTTAACTTGTTCATTCATTCATTGTTTGGTTGAAAATAGTTTTTTTCAGTTTTAAACTGTAAAAACACGAATTTTTCCATGTTTTGCTGCTTAAAACTAATATAATAGAGCCAAATTGAAAAAAATTATGCTAATATAAGGTTTTACATCAATTTTGACTAAATTGAAATAAAAATTAAAAATAAAAAAGTGACAAAAAAACCGTTCGATTTTGGCAACATAAAATTTACGGGCGTGTTGCCAAAATACAATTTTGGTTATGGGAATTATGGTATCAAAACCTTCAAAACGGGTTTAATTTAATTTGAAATTTTATATTCAGATCTGAATTTCGATGACCAAGTGAGAAAATTTTGAAAAAGTGTAGCAGAATTTTGGACTTGAGGTTGGGGTTTTCAGGTTTTTGCGTTAGTTTTTTAAGTCCAGCTTGTTACTCTTGATTAACCTTACTCTATTATCGTAATTTGGTTCTGAATTTGAAATTTTGAGTGTAGAGTAGAATATCTCGCTTGCTGTTTAGGATCCTCATGAGGGGGGGTGGGGACTAACCCCCAAGCCTCCCCTCCCCCCCGTTCTTACGGCCATGCTATGAGTTTAATCTTACAAACCACTCAATTTCAAAACCTTTTGGTCAAAAACTTCACAACCGGATGTGTTCCAATTTTGTTAATTCTAAAAGCCGTTCATCATCTTTCACTGCCACTGCTTTTCGTTTGATTTTCCAATTCACTGATAGTGTTTGATAAAACGAAAAATGTTTTCCTACCTATAGCAGATTTCACAGATTAAACGCCGTTTCTCGTTTTCCCGCAAACTTCGGTGGGACACCACTTTTATCCTGCTTGTCGAGACTCGTCAAAAATTCTTCAGGTCGAAGCAATTTGTCACTCGCACTTTTCTTATCTCGGTTTGAATAAGCGAGGAAAAAACACCATTCACCATGCACTTTTTCTTTTCGATTTTCGTTTTGCCTTCTTCTGCCCAACTTCCCAAGCAATAAGAGGGAAAACCAATTTCCCAACTCAAAACTATCAAAGGGATTTCTTAACGGATTTTTTTTTCTTTAAATTTTTGCACTTCCCAAAAGTTGTTCACATTTTTTCTTCTGATTTTGGGATTACGATTCCGATTTTCTTTTGCTCACACTTCAAAAACAGGGAAAAGTTGATAACGATTGGGAAAACCGTGTGATAGTTGTTTCGGCACTTTGAATTTTCGCGGCGCCCGATTTCCGATTCTTGTTCCCGGTCGTCGTCGTCGTCGCCTTTTGGGGGACACCAAAATTTTGCGTTCCGTTCGGTTTGCCGTTCGCGATAGGACTGAATCGGTTCGGTTTGCAATGTTGATCAAAATCCGTCCTAAGCCGGTATCTTTCGGTCGTCCGTCGTCGTCGGCTCGGCAAGTTTGTGGTTTGTTGTCGTTGGCTCGACTGAGAATTTGCACAACTCGCACCAACTGCTTATAGAGTTGGGGAAAGAACTCAGTCGGGCAGTGAGTGACCCCGATTAATTTGCGCGGTTTTCGTGAGCTACTATGCTGCTCAGAGCAGCTTGCTAGGAAACGTCGTTTCTTGGTCAGAAATCGAAAGAAAAATTATAACAATTATTGGGATGCAAATTTCCTAGAAAATGCCATGACTAAGAAGTCTTGCTCTGTTTGTTAGGTTTTTTTTATATTTTCAATTTCTTACTGAGATCGTCAGCGTTAGCTCATAAAATTTGAGTGCAAGCGCCCACTCACTGTTATTGAGTTACCGGTGAGGGGAGAAAGTGTGGATAGCTTAGCTCAGAACAATCGTCATCGAATCATCCCCCCATTCCGCCGTTCTCACTCGAGGAATTCACATCGGTCGGATGCGTGCTTCGGGTTTTATACTTCGATCGATGACGCAGTCCCTAGTTCGGTGGATTCATTCAAGTCAAGTGAATGGCGCGAATCGATGAGAAAAACCGACAACGATGACGCAGCCGTGTCGCCGCAAGGATACAAGATGCTGCGTGGGAAACGGAAGGAAGGAAGGAACTTTTTGACATGTGTTTGTTTCACTGCTTGCTAGATGATTGGAATGTGCTCTAGAATAAGTCATGGATAAGACGATGACTAAGTCAGATAAGAATATTTTGATCAGCGAGAGTTCTTCGGAAAACAAACTGAAGACGGTTTCGAATCGATCATTCATTCTGGAATGGTTTTCGAGTGGGTGCTCGCGATTCCTGGGAAAACAGTGATAAGGGAATAATTTTTCGCTGACTCGTGGATTATTTGCAGGGACACGTAATTCTGGGATGAGGTAACTGGGTCTATTTTTGAATGCGCATCAGACTCGGTTCAATAGCTTAATGAGAAATGAACAACAGCTGCTTAATTGAAAAAATACCAAATTTTTAAAAAACATGAAATTAGAAAAAAAATTATTAAATGAACAAAATTCTCAAAAAGACAAAAGAAACAAACAAATAAGAAACTTGACAAAATTGAAACCTAAGTCGAAGAAAAGGAAATTATAGAAAAAGTTAACGAAACTATAAAAAATAACAAAATTGAATTAATGGAGACACTGACAAAAGGCTCAAGAAGACGAAAATGATAAAAATTAAAAATAAATATTTGGCAAAATTGACAAACGAAACAAAAATGCCATACTGACAAAAAAGGTCACTTCCACCAAAATAATAAAAAAAAGTGGAAAGAAAAAGATTGTGAAAAATTATAAAAAAATACAAAACTTACAAAAATGACAAAAATGACAAAAATGACAAAAATGACAAAAATGACAAAAATGACAAAAATGACAAAAATGACAAAAATGACAAAAATGACAAAAATGACAAAAATGACAAAAATGACAAAAAATGACAAAAATGACAAAAATGACAAAAATGACAAAAATGACAAAAATGACAAAAATGACAAAAATGACAAAAATGACAAAAATGACAAAAATGACAAAAATGACAAAAATGACAAAAATGACAAAAATGACAAAAATGACAAAAATGACAAAAATGACAAAAATGACAAAAATGACAAAAATGACAAAAATGACAAAAATGACAAAAATGACAAAAATGACAAAAATGACAAAAATGACAAAAATGACAAAAATGACAAAAATGACAAAAATGACAAAAATGACAAAAATGACAAAAATGACAAAAATGACAAAAATGACAAAAATGACAAAAATGACAAAAATGACAAAAATGACAAAAATGACAAAAATGACAAAAATGACAAAAATGACAAAAATGACAAAAATGACAAAAATGACAAAAATGACAAAAATGACAATAATGACAAAAATGACAAAAATGACAAAAATGACAAAAATGACAAAAATGACAAAAATGACAAAAATGACAAAAATGACAAAAATGACAAAAATGACAAAAATGACAAAAATGACAAAAATGACAAAAATGACAAAAATGACAAAAATGACAAAAATGACAAAAATGACAAAAATGACAATAATGACAAAAATGACAAAAATGACAAAAATGACAAAAATGACAAAAATGACAAAAATGACAAAAATGACAAAAATGACAAAAATGACAAAAATGACAAAAATGACAAAAATGACAAAAATGACAAAAATGACAAAAATGACAAAAATGACAAAAATGACAAAAATGACAAAAATGACAAAAATGACAAAAATGACAAAAATGACAAAAATGACAAAAATGACAAAATGACAAAAATGACAAAAATGACAAAAATGACAAAAATGACAAAAATGACAAAAATGACAAAAATGACAAAAATGACAAAAATGACAAAAATGACAAAAATGACAAAAATGACAAAAATGACAAAAATGACAAAAATGACAAAAATGACAAAAATGACAAAAATGACAAAAATGACAAAAATGACAAAAATGACAAAAATGACAAAAATGACAAAAATGACAAAAATGACAAAAATGACAAAAATGACAAAAATGACAAAAATGACAAAAATGACAAAAATGACAAAAATGACAAAAATGACAAAAATGACAAAAATGACAAAAATGACAAAAATGACAAAAATGACAAAAATGACAAAAATGACAAAAATGACAAAAATGACAAAAATGACAAAAATGACAAAAATGACAAAAATGACAAAAATGACAAAAATGACAAAAATGACAAAAATGACAAAAATGACAAAAATGACAAAAATGACAAAAATGACAAAAATGACAAAAATGACAAAAATGACAAAAATGACAAAAATGACAAAAATGACAAAAATGACAAAAATGACAAAAATGACAAAAATGACAAAAATGACAAAAATGACAAAAATGACAAAAATGACAAAAATGACAAAAATGACAAAAATGACAAAAATGACAAAAATGACAAAAATGACAAAAATGACAAAAATGACAAAAATGACAAAAATGACAAAAATGACAAAAATGACAAAAATGACAAAAATGACAAAAATGACAAAAATGACAAAAATGACAAAAATGACAAAAATGACAAAAATGACAAAAATGACAAAAATGACAAAAATGACAAAAATGACAAAAATGACAAAAATGACAAAAATGACAAAAATGACAAAAATGACAAAAATGACAAAAATGACAAAAATGACAAAAATGACAAAAATGACAAAAATGACAAAAATGACAAAAATGACAAAAATGACAAAAATGACAAAAATGACAAAAATGACAAAAATGACAAAAATGACAAAAATGACAAAAATGACAAAAATGACAAAAATGACAAAAATGACAAAAATGACAAAAATGACAAAAATGACAAAAATGACAAAAATGACAAAAATGACAAAAATGACAAAAATGACAAAAATGACAAAAATGACAAAAATGACAAAAATGACAAAAATGACAAAAATGACAAAAATGACAAAAATGACAAAAATGACAAAAATGACAAAAATGACAAAAATGACAAAAATGACAAAAATGACAAAAATGACAAAAATGACAAAAATGACAAAAATGACAAAAATGACAAAAATGACAAAAATGACAAAAATGACAAAAATGACAAAAATGACAAAAATGACAAAAATGACAAAAATGACAAAAATGACAAAAATGACAAAAATGACAAAAATGACAAAAATGACAAAAATGACAAAAATGACAAAAATGACAAAAATGACAAAAATGACAAAAATGACAAAAATGACAAAAATGACAAAAATGACAAAAATGACAAAAATGACAAAAATGACAAAAATGACAAAAATGACAAAAATGACAAAAATGACAAAAATGACAAAAATGACAAAAATGACAAAAATGACAAAAATGACAAAAATGACAAAAATGACAAAAATGACAAAAATGACAAAAATGACAAAAATGACAAAAATGACAAAAATGACAAAAATGACAAAAATGACAAAAATGACAAAAATGACAAAAATGACAAAAATGACAAAAATGACAAAAATGACAAAAATGACAAAAATGACAAAAATGACAAAAATGACAAAAATGACAAAAATGACAAAAATGACAAAAATGACAAAAATGACAAAAATGACAAAAATGACAAAAATGACAAAAATGACAAAAATGACAAAAATGACAAAAATGACAAAAATGACAAAAATGACAAAAATGACAAAAATGACAAAAATGACAAAAATGACAAAAATGACAAAAATGACAAAAATGACAAAAATGACAAAAATGACAAAAATGACAAAAATGACGAAAATGACAAAAATGACGAAAATGACAAAAATGACAAAAATGACAAAAATGACAAAAATGACAAAAATGACAAAAATGACAAAAATGACAAAAATGACAAAAATGACAAAAATGACAAAAATGACAAAAATGACAAAAATGACAAAAATGACAGAAATGACAAAAATGACAAAAATGACAAAAATGACAAAAATGACAAAAATGACAAAAATGACAAAAATGACAAAAATGACAAAAATGACAAAAATGACAAAAATGACAAAAATGACAAAAATGACAAAAATGACAAAAATGACAAAAATGACAAAAATGACAAAAATGACAAAAATGACAAAAATGACAAAAATGGCAAAAATGCCAAAATGACAAAAATTACAAGAATGGCAAAAATTACACAACCTTGATAAATATTGTTCTTTTTGACACATTTTCATTTTGTTTTATTTTGTACTAGCTAACCCGGTAAACTTCGTTTTACCCGTTGCTTAATAAATCGTTGGAAAATGTTTGGAGTTCTTTAACTTCTTTGTAATCGCGAATCAGTTTTCATGAAAATCGTCTTCAAGTTGTTCGAGTTTTTTCCCGTTCCAAGTTGATTTTGTATAGGAGCCCCCTTCCTTAAAAAGTGAGATTCTTGAAACTATTATACAAACCATTTCTGACCCGAAAAACCCTCGGATACCAAATTTCACTTCATTCCGACCGACCATTCAAACGTGATGGTGTTACAAAGAAAACGCCTCCATTTTTATATATAAGAAGATGAGGAAAAGAGATAATTTTGTATGGGGACCCCCCTTCCATAAAAAGTGAGATTCTTGAAACTGTTATACAAACCATCTCTGGCCCGAAGATACCAAATTTCACTTCATTCCGACCGACCATTCAAACGTGATGGTGTTACAAAGAAAACGCCTCCATTTTTATATATAAGATTGTGATTTTGTTTTTCCGTGTATTTTTGAATTTTCCGTATTATAGATGTTTGTTGTTTCAGTAAGTTTACTCTGAACCTGAATCTTAGTTCAAGTTGTAGCCTGTTCTTATTTCAATAGATTCGTTTCACTAGCCAAGAGTTAAATCAATCGCTTCTATACCAATCGCGAAAAAAGCTATCTGCATTTTTTCCTGCAGAAAAATTCCACACGCGCCTGAGACTTATCTCTTGCATATTTTACACCTCTCGTCTTGCAATTCTCCACCAATTCGTGCAACCCATAGATATCAGCTCTCCTCCACGGAGATGAAGTCATTGCAAATTTACGAGCAAAAAAGCCATCAACGGAACAACCATCGGCGAAACAAGTTTAAACGCTCATAAGTAACGTGTGTCAATGATTTTTTACTACCATTTTGTATATTGTCTCTGATGCATTTTTACGCTCATTCCACGCCCCATGACACCATGAGTAGTCCAAAAAAAGGAACATGATTCCCAGTTTCATCGAAGAAGCTGCAAAAAATTGGCAACGATCAACAACAAATCGCATTTTAAGCTTGTTTACGCGAGTGTGTGATTGATTGGCCATCGGGATGCATCTTGACGTCGATGTTACTGCTGCTAACTGATGATGATAAAGAATGGAAGCCTTTTTTTTGGCCAAATCGAACGCGTTTTCGACAGATAATAAACGACTCAAGTAGCATCGTTTTTGCATTTTTTTTTTGTGTGTGTGTCTGGTTCCTCGAAAAATTGTAAATCATTGCGCGGGTGTTGATTTCGGAGAATTTCACTTAGCCGATTGCTGTAAAGGTGATCTCAGCATTTAACTGGAATCGATGCGATGCTTCTTTTTTTTTAAATTGAATGAGAAAGTGGTTATAAATTTGGGCAATGGGCAATAAAGATGCTTATGGCGTTAAATAATTGATTGGTATTCTTTGATTGAAAAATATAAAAGTAATGCATATGTGTTCGGAAAACCTTTAATGTTACATCATTATTCTCCATTTAAATAAAAATGGCAGCAAAACACAGACTTACGCCAATCTAGTACTTCACTTTTCTTTGTCGCACCAGCACTAAATTTTACTTGGGAAGTCCGAACTTCCGACTTCCGACTGACTTCCACCAAAGGAAAAAGAAATGAAATTTTACTTAACCCTTCATTTCATGATTTTTTATTTTTTATCGAAAAAAATCTCAATAGTGCGCAATGATGAGTACATGAAGGAAAAAATAATTAAAAAAATTTATTTTCACATATTTCGGTTATTTCAGGTATCAGAATGGGGGTAGGCTTAATAGCGGCACGTTATCCAAACATACGGGAAAATTGTGCCTAAACATAAATAATCATTGTTGCAAATTTGAAACAACATGAAATGGTTATACCTTTTTGTTCTTCACACAAGACAATTAGAAATATATGCTGACTCCTAATTTCTTTTGCACTAATCATAGCTTTATCATAAAAACTTCGTAAATCTAGATTTTTGGACACCGTAAGAGTTTAGAATTTAGCTGGGAGTAGTTATGTTTGTTGTAAATCCACCATGAGTGCACGGATTCACCGCTGTTTCTGCCTAAGTAAGTGCACATGCACATGCATTCTTCGATTTTAAGTTTGACAAATCTCCAATGCAGCGTACATCATACCCGGACCCCATGGCGTCGTATTAACTGTTATGCAGTGAATGTATTGCGTGTTTTGATGTAAGTATATTTTGGAAGAGAAAGTCAATCAGGTGGGCTAGTTTAATTATGGGTATTCCGGCATCCGTGTAAACACCTGGCCAGCTGGCAATTGATTGAACATTCTTATTAAATAGTCAGATATAGGATGAAATACATCTAACCTGTCAGTCTATGATTTTGAAAAGAACAGTATTTTTAACTCAAATTTGAAAATGATTTAATAATCTTAATTAAAAGCATTTCTCGTCGATTCATTTTTAGAAGCCGATCATAGTTTAGAAAAAACAATGAGCATTGTTTTTTTTTCAATCAAATCATTCATTGTGTCTCTATGAAAACAAGCACAACAATACTTCAAACCTCGGATATCGAATGTAGGTAGATATTTCTGAACCTTCAAATCGAAAAATAAAAAAATGTATTCGTTATTTATAATAAAATTTTAAAACTCTTTGGATCAAGCCCCGTACTTGAGTTTAATAATAAAGGATTAAGATAAGATGTTTGAAAATTTACAGTTTCAATACAGTGAAACTTAAAAATTACCTCATAAAAGTGAAAAAAAATCTTTTCATCAACAACTTGTTCGATATTTTTTCTTGATTGCAGTTCTTGGTGCAGTTTATTAGATCAAAAGAATAAAAAATTCAACATATTTTTATGAGTGTCTTATAAAAATTAAAAGGTAAATTTTGAGTCTATAATGTCAATTTTTTTCAAACTTTAAACTAACAGTTTTGAGGCACTTAGACCCTTTTGGCTTTATATAAAGCGTTTTAAACTGTTATTCCCAATGTAAGTTTTCCCGTTCAATATTTTGGAACTCTTGAAAATTTGTGTATGCTTCTTTACTAAATTATGAACATCTGACTTTTTTTTATATTAAAAATATGTATTTGTTATACCATCGGGCGTGGAAAAAAAATTAATAAAATGTGTATTACATACCTACGCTAAATCTTGAGTTAGTTTATATTTCGGAACCGTCCTAGTTTTCGATTTGATAAATTTTGAACTTTTAACAAAGTTTGCGGATTTTGATAACGATTTAATGCTAACATTTAATTTCTTTACCTCGGTGGCCCTCCTGAGCTGGGGGGGGGGGCAACCCCCCTCAACCCACCACCCTCCTCTTTATACGATCTTAACATGATAAAAAATCATTTGTAACGAGAACACTTTCACCAGGAAACAAACACACTGTTTAAACGTTGCAAGTTTCGGAAACACTCTATGGAACCCATATACTTAGCTAGGGTGCTACCGTTGCATGATGTTGCAAATTTGCAACAATAATTTAAATCCATTACATCAGAGAAAAAATAAAAAAAAATCCTCAATTTGTGTTTATTATGTGAATTACTTTAGTGAGAATACGAAAATATATTTTTTTAGTCGAAAAAAATTTTTCAATGTGAATTAGACTAGGCCAAAAATTTGAAAAATAAGGCTTTTTCCACATTCCATATTTTTCAGATTCAAGTTGGTCTTTTTTGTACCTATATACACTGAAAGTCATTTTTTTCTAATTGGACGTAATCTTGAAGTTAGAAATGCTATTTCCATCGAAAAAAAATTAGACTTTTATGCTAAATGCGAAATTTGGAACAGTTTTAATTTATTGTTGCAAATTTGTTACTTTATGGAACGAAGGGTTAAACCGATTAATCCATTTTACATAATTACCATATTGTGGGAATTTCATGAGATTTGCAGTGATTAAAATAATTTTAATGTACAGTGGAAGCCGCCATCTAGATTCAAGATAACGTCAGATATCGAAACTAGGGATCTACTTGTAGATCCTTTCCAACTGATTTCTGTATTGTGAATAAAAGTTTCATGCGATTTTCAGTGATTAAAAAGATTTCAAGATGGCGTCCGATAGCGAATTTTGACTTCTTCTCTTTTAGCCCTTTACACAATACCCTAATTTTAAGGGTTTCATGCGATTTTCAGACATTTATACAACATAAGGTTTAGCAAAAGCCGCCATCTTGGAATTCAAGAAGGAGACGGACAGTGAAATTCGACTTCTACTCGTCTAGCCCTTTCACTTAATAGCCATATTGTGGACGTTTCATGAGATTTTTAGTCATTTACAGCTTTAAAAATAAAAGCGGAAGCCACCATCTGTGACTAATGATGACGTCAAGAAACAATTTATTTCCTACTAGTTAGGCCCTTTGACTCAATTCTCATATTGTAGAGATATTCATACCACTTTCAATGATTGGATGTTTTTCAATGATTTGTATATATCTTTTTCAATTTTAACTCAAAACCAACTTGGAGCATACTTCTAAGTTTTGTGTTTTTTTGTAGTTTTAAAAGAGTATTCATTACTCATTCAAAACATCTAAAACAGTATGTCAAAAGCTTTTTTAGCGTTTTCAAAACTACCTGAAAACAAATGGTTGAAACAAGAATATAAGCATTTTGAATGACTATAATAAAACCGTCATGAAAACGAGCTGCACAAAAAGATGCCATAATAAAACCATAATAATACTTCCTAATGCGAGTTGGCTCATCTGTGTTACTTGGGATCGTAACTTACGATGACTTGTTGATAAAGCCTTAGCAACAACTGCGGAACGACCGTGCACCCAAGGTGGCTACCATACATACACACTAACAATATTTGTCTTAAACAGCATTATTTGAACTTGTGAAATGGTGTTTTTTTATTATGCGAAGAACAAGATATTTGTCACTTCCTCCTATCTAACGTGCTGTTTGTGAGAAAAACTCCATTAAAGGATAAAAAAAAATTTTTTTTTTTGTTTCTAGTCTTCAGTTTTGATGTGTTGCGATTGGATCAAAAATTCACGAAAATGAAGGAAATTTTTAAGGAACAGAATTTAAACCTGTTTTGCAGTAATTTGCAAATATTGAAGGAAATTAAAAAAAAAACCTGTCATTTGTGGTATCGTCTGGGTTTGCTTAGAATAGTCATGAGAAATTTCGGAAACAATATGGAATATTTCAGGAAGCTTTATGATGGGAGTGTGTTCTCTGGGTACGTTCAGATTAAAACCAGAATGCAGTTATGGGTTCCTTGAAAGACCATCCTCAAAGTAGGTTTGTGTTTTAGGAGAGGTTTTTGAGAAAAAAAAATCATTTAAATATTATCTCCCAAAGGTTTCGAATACAAAACACATACCGTATAAAAATTGTATCAAAGGAATTTAAACTGTTTATGTTTGTTCTAAAATTTTTATTTTCAAACGCTTTGAAAATAAAACTTATTTTTAAATTCGTTTTATTCTGCATTATGGATTCTGGTTGGTAAAATTGAACACTGCGATAATAATCTGTTAAGAAAAATTGATAATTTATCAAATTTATTATGAAGTCATTATAGCAAGAAAAAAGAAATTTCAAGAATTTTATTATTCAATAAGAATAATTGACTTTCCACCACATATGGCTGAACTGGACAGCAATTTCCCCAATCCCAATAGCACCCCCGATAGGCTAAGGTCCTTACGTGATTCTCCCTAAGACATTCTCCAAAACCACAGAATCCGGCTGTGGCTTTCGGATTCTAACCATATTGATGGCTGCCGTTCCTGTTGCTAGAACGATCTCAAATTACAAGCAATTTAAAAGATTGATTGCCATGGGGCACGGTCCATGTTCTACCGAAAATAACACCCCCATCCTTGGTTTTTCCACAGCAGCATCCCCAAACCTAGCCAATTTTGGGGGATCGGTAAGCTAGCTAGTGGGCAAAATTCTCCCGAACCCGGACCTCCGTGTTTTAGGCCCCCGTTTACGGCTCTGCCTCTATCAATCAAAGTTTTGCGCGCGCGTCCGGTCGATGAAAATTATTAGATTCGATGGGTGGTCTCCATTCACACGGAACGACCCAATCTGTTTCCCCGTAGCTATAAATGTATGTTTTGCTCGCCACCTTTTGACCACATCAATCGAAAATTCCTCTCATTTTCGGCGCAGTGGGTTAGTTGGTCTGGAAATTTTTTAACACCTTTATCGTATTTTTTGGATTGATTCTTATATTCTAACAAATATCAAAATCACCAATAAAAATCAAAATATTATTCCACCCACCCACCGCGTACCAAACCTATTCATTGATCCCCGATGAGCAAAATTTGATGATGATTGCATTTCGGGTGGGTTCAGTGGAAGGTTTCGGGCGCCAATTTCACGGCTTTACACGCGTCTTGTGTATTATTAGCATAACTAATGGTTATCTTTGGTCCGGCTGCGATGAACGAACTGATGGAAGCCGGCAAGTTGCGGAAATTGAGGAGAGAAAGGGTTAGGCAGCGAACGACGAGCGCGTTGACAAATTTGTGATTAATAAGTTAAACGAAGCGAGCGCTCTCGAAGTCTGGACTAATGCCCGGCTTACCCCTATATGTTTATCGATCGCCATTCGCCTGGATTAGCTGACTCAATTTCTACGAAATGCGGATCAAATAAGGATGGGAGCCTTTGATGAATAATTGTCTGATGTTTGATGTAGGCGATGTATGCTTGTCACCGTTAGGCTTCTTTGATGACTGCATTAAAAAATTGAAGAATATGGTACAACAGTCTTGAATTATAAAATTTTTAATGATACAATAATGATTTTTTTTAAATGGTCAACAGGCATAAAGCTTAAACAATTGAAAAAATGAAGCAGTTTTAAATGCGCGTTACTATTTCAAAAACATTTGTATGAACAAACCACTTCCTGAGAAACCAACATAGACAAAATTATAACATTTATAGACAAGTCATTTTTGTCATTTTTGTAATTTTTGTAATTTTTGTCATTTTTGTCATTTTTGTCATTTTTGTCATTTTTGTCATTTTTGCCAATTTTGTCATTTTTGTCATTTTTGTCATTTTTGTCATTTTTGTCATTTTTGTCATTTTTGTCATTTTTGTCATTTTTGTCATTTTTGTCATTTTTGTCATTTTTGTCATTTTTGTCATTTTTGTCATTTTTGTCATTTTTGTCATTTTTGTCATTTTTGTCGTTTTTGTCATTTTTGTCATTTTTGTCATTTTTGTCATTTTTGTCATTTTTGTCATTTTTGTCATTTTTGTCATTTTTGTCATTTTTGTCATTTTTGTCATTTTTGTCATTTTTGTCATTTTTGTCATTTTTGTCATTTTTGTCATTTTTGTCATTTTTGTCATTTTTGTCATTTTTGTCATTTTTGTCATTTTTGTCATTTTTGTCATTTTTGTCATTTTTGTCATTTTTGTCATTTTTGTCATTTTTGTCATTTTTGTCATTTTTGTCATTTTTGTCATTTTTGTCATTTTTGTCATTTTTGTCATTTTTGTCATTTTTGTCATTTTTGTCATTTTTGTCATTTTTGTCATTTTTGTCATTTTTGTCATTTTTGTCATTTTTGTCATTTTTGTCATTTTTGTCATTTTTGTCATTTTTGTCATTTTTGTCATTTTTGTCATTTTTGTCATTTTTTTTCCATTTGTATCATTTTTGTCATTTTTGTCATTTTTGTCACTTTTGCCATTTTTGTCATTTTTGTCATTTTTGTCATTTTTATCATTTTTGTCATTTTTGTCATTTTTGTCATTTTTGTCATTTTTGTCATTTTTGTCATTTTTGTCATTTTTGTCATTTTTGTCATTTTTGTCATTTTATTCTTTTTTGTCATTTTATTCTTTTTTGTCATTTTTGTCATTTTTGTCATTTTTGTCATTTTTGTCATTTTTGTCATTTTTGTCATTTTTGTCATTTTTGTCATTTTTGTCATTTTTGTCATTTTTGTCATTTTTGTCATTTTTGTCATTTTTGTCATTTTTGTCATTTTTGTCATTTTTGTCATTTTTGTCATTTTTGTCATTTTTGTCATTTTTGTCATTTTTGTCATTTTTGTCATTTTTGTCATTTTTGTCATTTTTGTTATTTTTGTCATTTTTGTCATTTTTGTCATTTTTGTCATTTTTGTCATTTTTGTCATTTTTGTCATTTTTGTCATTTTTGTCATTTTTGTCATTTTTGTCATTTTTGTCATTTTTGTCATTTTTGTCATTTTTGTCATTTTTGTCATTTTTGTCATTTTTGTCATTTTTGTCATTTTTGTCATTTTTGTCATTTTTGTCATTTTTGTCATTTTTGTCATTTTTGTCATTTTTGTCATTTTTGTCATTTTTGTCATTTTTGTCATTTTTGTCATTTTTGTCATTTTTGTCATTTTTGTCATTTTTGTCATTTTTGTCATTTTTGTCATTTTTGTCATTTTTATTAGTTTTTTCATTTTTGTCAATTTTGTCAATTTTGTCATTTTTGTCATTTTTGTCATTTTTGTCATTTTTGTCATTTTTGTCATTTTTGTCATTTTTGTCATTTTTGTCATTTTTGTCATTTTTGTCATTTTTGTCATTTTTGTCATTTTTGTCATTTTTGTCATTTTTGTCATTTTTGTCATTTTTGTCATTTTTGTCATTTTTGTCATTTTTGTCATTTTTGTCATTTTTGTCATTTTTGTCATTTTTGTCATTTTTGTCATTTTTGTCATTTTTGTCATTTTTGTCATTTTTGTCATTTTTGTCATTTTTGTCATTTTTGTCATTTTTGTCATTTTTGTCATTTTTGTCATTTTTGTCATTTTTGTCATTTTTGTCATTTTTGTCATTTTTGTCATTTTTGTCATTTTTGTCATTTTTGTCATTTTTGTCATTTTTGTCATTTTTGTCATTTTTGTCATTTTTGTCATTTTTGTCATTTTTGTCATTTTTGTCATTTTTGTCATTTTTGTCATTTTTGTCATTTTTGTCATTTTTGTCATTTTTGTCATTTTTGTCATTTTTGTCATTTTTGTCATTTTTGTCATTTTTGTCATTTTTGTCATTTTTGTCATTTTTGTCATTTTTGTCATTTTTGTCATTTTTGTCATTTTTGTCATTTTTGTCATTTTTGTCATTTTTGTCATTTTTGTCATTTTTGTCATTTTTGTCATTTTTGTCATTTTTGTCATTTTTGTCATTTTTGTCATTTTTGTCATTTTTGTCATTTTTGTCATTTTTGTCATTTTTGTCATTTTTGTCATTTTTGTCATTTTTGTCATTTTTGTCATTTTTGTCATTTTTGTCATTTTTGTCATTTTTGTCATTTTTGTCATTTTTGTCATTTTTGTCATTTTTGTCATTTTTGTCATTTTTGTCATTTTTGTCATTTTTGTCATTTTTGTCATTTTTGTCATTTTTGTCATTTTTGTCATTTTTGTCATTTTTGTCATTTTTGTCATTTTTGTCATTTTTGTCATTTTTGTCATTTTTGTCATTTTTGTCATTTTTGTCATTTTTGTCATTTTTGTCATTTTTGTCATTTTTGTCATTTTTGTCATTTTTGTCATTTTTGTCATTTTTGTCATTTTTGTCATTTTTGTCATTTTTGTCATTTTTGTCATTTTTGTCGTTTTTGTCATTTTTGTTATTTTTGTCATTTTTGTCATTTTTGTCATTTTTGTCATTTTTGTCATTTTTGTCATTTTTGTCATTTTTGTCATTTTTGTCATTTTTGTCATTTTTGTCATTTTTGTCATTTTTGTCATTTTTGTCATTTTTGTCATTTTTGTCATTTTTGTCATTTTTGTCATTTTTGTCATTTTTGTCATTTTTGTCATTTTTGTCATTTTTGTCATTTTTGTCATTTTTGTCATTTTTGTCATTTTTGTCATTTTTGTCATTTTTGTCATTTTTGTCATTTTTGTCATTTTTTTCATTTTTGTCATTTTTGTCATTTTTGTCATTTTTGTCATTTTTCTTATTTTCGTCATTTCTAACATTTTCGTCAATTTAATGAATTTGGCCAACTTTGTGGATTTTATCAATTTTGTAATTTTTTTTTTAATTTTGGCCTTTTTTTATCATTTTTTTAAATTTTTTCAAATTTGCCCATTTTAGTAAATTTTGTAATTTTTCTTAAATTTTTTTTTCTTAAGTTTTATACTTTGTTCAATTTGTAAATTTTACCAAATTTTTTAATTTTTGTCAATTTTTCATTATGCTATTTATGTAACTTTTGATGGTTTTGTAATTTTTTTCTATTTTCAATGCATTCAATGTCTTCTAATTTGTCATTTTCGTTTGTTACTATTGATTTTTCGATTTCAGATAATTTATGCGTTAGCACAGCGTGTTTGTTTAATTCGAAGTTTAAATTTACAAATAAAGCCTTCAACAAGTGGTCCTTCATTAGTTACTTCCTTAAAACAACAAGCTCGACTAAACGGGTATTTTCTCCCAGCCCAAAAATGACCGCGTGCCCTCAATTTCGAACCAGGTTCAAATCAGTGAAACGTGTTCGACAACCGGTGCCGGTTAATTTGCAAAACACTGCCACCTACACGCGTTTTAACCTGACTGACAGAGGAACTTTACTTGTTATTAGCGGAAGAAAGGCAAACAACAGAAAAACTACAAACAAACACCGAACCAATTCGTAGCCGCAAATATAAATGGCTTCTCTCACTTGTCATAACCTCCTCCACCATCTTTATTCGGGTTGAAAGGGGTTTGGAGAAGGGCAGAAAAACTGCCACCGGTCACTTAAAAAGAGACTCATTCATTCATTATATTGCCGTCAATTAGCATCGCAAAGCAAAAGAGCCGCCTTTTTTCCCCTGGCCGGCAGCAGCAGCAGCGAATGGCAACTTTTTCAAGTTCGCGTTTTGCGATTTTTGCTGACGATGCGGAGAAATGGACAATTTGTTTTCATTCCCGCTTCTGGTGATGTGTGGAACGATTTCTTCGCGATTCTTGGGCACGTGATTCCGGTCATGCTTGGCGTTTCAGTGTCTCTAAAGAAGGAAAATCTTCGAAAGATTCAAAAGATAACACAATCCTGGGGGAAAGATGCCGCGTAAAGGTCATTCATTAAGTGTGAGATAATCTCACATGTAATCTACCGGTGCGGTACAATTCTTGAGGTTGTCACTTTATTCAACAAATCTCTGTTTATTGGGGGCGCAGTTTCATTACCAAACAAGAGAAACGTCGTTCCGCTATTAGTTAGTATGGAGCTTTCTCACTCGTAGTTTTTTTTTATTTCTTTAATGATGTTTGGGCTTTTTCCACCAATCAATTTATTGCAGTTTTACGGATTTTAATTTTATTTCCAAATAAAATCCTGCCATTGACCCTCAAATAAAAAAGACAGTTATGCACATTAGTAATTAGCGCATTCCGAGATTTCAACAACCACCGGAATCATTCATCACGTTTCCTTATGACAGTTGAGATAACGCCCTGGAACAAATAGAACTCGAGGTGAGATGCCTAATCTGAGGCCTGATTAGAAACGCTATCACACATTCCGGTGAATAATCAAAACAAACGCCGGGCAAAACATTTCAGTACGAAAAACAATCCTGTAGATACTTCAAGATCGTCGCTTGTATCCACGGTGCCCTCGAAAATTAGCGTTGTTAGCAAGGAAAGTTGTTCTCTCATTAAGACACGACGCCATGATAAGATCCACTGTCAACGGGGTGGAACTAACCTGCTGCAAGTTTATTTCATTGATGAAATTGCTTCAGCCTTGTCCATATTGCAGTTAGCAAGGCTACTAACTCAGGAGAAAGGATCATAAAGTGCCACAAACTAGTAACACCATCCATCCGAAAACAATCAGAATCGATTTTGGACACATTTTCAGGCTACTTCATGTATCATGAACCGAAAGAAAAAGTTGTTGAGAGGAGAAATCCTCGTAGAGGACGACTGCACCTGCGGGATGTGGACCCATCAGACACGAGAAGTATGAATATTGCCAGATGTTCGAAAAAATAAGGAAGAGGAAAAGAAGAAGCAGCAATCCCAAGTCCAGATCGTGCAGATCTCTAAAGCAAGGGTAGTTCCCTAATCCCGATTGACTCAACTGATTGAATGTATGGCCAGGACAACTCTACTGAAGAGTCCAACATCCAAAAAGCGTTGGAAAGTCATCTGGGTTTAAAAGATGACACCCACAGAGATATCAGACTCAGTGGAGATCCTTTCCAAGACAAGACAAACTGGTCCTAAGCGGATCGAACAACATCGTCCAGACGATGAGTATACCCATTTAATGCATCCCAACAGTTTGAAGCTAAGAAAGAGCTCTAACAAGATGAAAGAGTCACCAAGCGACTCAATGCCTGGAACCCTTAATAAAAACTTGCTCGGTATCCCTTGATTAGGCAGGATCCAGATGTTCCCCTGAAAGTGAAGCACGAGAGGAGGTAATCGTGGTTAAATCAACTACGCTGAAATCGTCCTACAGATACAAACGAAAGATAAGGTTGTTGATTTGGGCTCATTTCGTTCAATTAATTCTTGTGATGAATCCCTCTTGCTAAAGGCGGAATAGTTTCCTTGGAAGATAACTCAATCAGAAATGCCTAGTGGTATTCTGCGGCAGTGATATTTTAGCACTGCATCTTCACAGTTTGCTACTCTGAGACCATGAGTGCGATGGAACGACTCATGAAATACTCCAAACATCCCTCCTACTCCCTTAATTCCACCTGGGGCTTCTGACCTTGGCTCTGACCTTTTACTGTCGTCAATCATTCCTTTAATGGTAGGAGGTGCATATAAGGCACTTCGCTGGCTTCGTTCACCACACCACCTACATCTGTCTCTGCTGTCGACAGTACGACCCTAGAAAGCCATCGTGCGACCACGACTATCGTTCGCTCCCTCTCTGCTAGAGACCAGTGACCTCTCCTCTAGCGACTTGAGGTCTGGGGTCTGCATCTTTTGGCTCGAGGCCCTCTCCTTTTTGCCCGTCCGGGTGCAGATTGAGAACAGCTTATCCTGGACACGCGCCTGTCACAGCACACGTCCGGGGCTTTACGAAACTTCTCGGATGATTCCCGGCAAAGACGCCATCGTACACCAACTCGAGTGACTTACCCGCCGATGACGTAAAGTCACTCTATCCGAGAATATTCCGCGGCGTGAATACTCATCCCCCTACGAGTTCGACTGCGGAGAAGGTATTGTCTTATCCTCACAGCTTCCACTGCATAAGGCGCGTTCTACTCGGATACTCCACGACGGTAACGGTGGAGATATACAAGAGATTACAAGAAGGAAATTTGACTTCAAACCATAACAGTCGGGTGTTTGCTGCCGTGTGCTGCCACCTTGGTTTCACACTATGATACTACATCAAGGGGTAGGCTGTGCTCATGAACTTATGCATCTCACCCTTTTCCTTTTCCTCTTTCTCAATTTTGGTCTTTCTCCATTATTATCTTTCTCCTTTTCCTCTATCGCCAACTTCAGACTTGTACGGAAGACTCCGATACGTGTGCCGGTTAGGTAACGCTTTCAAAGTAACTCGCGCCCGTCATAGCATCCACTCCCGCAGGATTTCTAACCACCAAGGCATGGCCGATTGAGAAACCAAGCTAGAATCCCGTCACGACCACTCCGAATGGTATCTCTGCTTCCTTTTGCTACAGGAAAGATCGTAGCTGAGTACGTGAGACCTTTTAAGTCACACCGCACGTATGAGTCCAGATTAGGGATATACCGCGCCCTAAGATCGCGTTGCTTTTGAATTGTAGTGTCATACGAGGCCCAAGACCTTCCGTTAGCTGGTCAAATTTGTTTGACTATCTCGCGCTCTCCGTTCATCATCTTTTCTGATTCTTATTAAATCGCGCATGATTTGCAATATTTTGTTGACTATAACACGCCACAACTGCTCGTCGCGACACATTCACAATATTTTCAGCGTTCATATTGATTCAGTTGTTGACGCCTTGAAATGAACCTGGGGCAGACAAAGATAGCATGTTCTGCAGATTCCTCCGTATCTACGCATTTCGGGCAATAAAGCGAGCTGATAAGCTTAAACCGATGAAGGTAATGCTTAAAGCACCCATGACCCGAAAGGAACTGCGTCAGGTAGAAGTTGACTTATCCATACTTCCGATTTACCCAGTCTGAAAGTCGCGGGATTAGCCGATGCGTCCATCTTGCATTGTTCATTGCTCCTGCCACTTGAGAAACGCTGCTCGTTGAATTTTACGCACTCCTTTAACAGCTCTTGCTTTGTAACATTATATATCCTCCACCAGATTTATGTCGATGGGAATCATGCCCGCGATGACAAAAGCTGCATCTGCTGATATGGTCCTGTAGGCACAGGAAACGTAATTTGGATCTGTTGCGCTCTACCTCTATCGTGGAGCTCCAGGCCGCTCCTCCGTATCGTAGTTTCGACAGTGCTACGCTCACAAGGAGACGTCTCTTGCTACTCTTTGCACTATGGCATTTCGGCATAATCCAGGCCAATGAATCTATGACTTTCGATGCACTTTAACAACAGTATATGACATGCGCACCAAAGCTTAAGCGATTGTCGACCATTACTCCAAGGTATTTCAGCTGCTGTTTCGAAGATGTCGTGTGCCCTCCAACAGTAATCTCCATGTGCGGCACTACTCTTTTATTGGTCACGAGCAGAACTTTGGTTCTATGTTGAGCAATCTGAAGCTGGACTCCCTCCATCCAGATGCCAACCCTTTCTGCGGACACCGTTGCAAGGTCTTCTACCTCCTCGATTGTTTCGCCGGTGATCATGAGCACAATATCGTCAGCAAATCCGACTATATGCACGCCTGCTGGTAGTGTCAGCGTTAACACCTCATTATACATGGCATTCCAAAGCACAGGTCCGAGTAGGGAACCCTGTGGAACACCCGCTGTGAGGGCAGTAGATCGTAACCCAGTTTCGGATTCGTACGTCAGGACTCGATTTTCGAAGAAGCTTCCTATTATCCTGCAGAGGGTATTGGGAACACGCATCCTGTGAAGTGCTTTGGCAATCGCTTCCCAGCTGGCATTGTTGAAGGCATTCTTAACGTCGATCGTCACAATGGCGCAGTGACGAACACCAAGCAGCTCGGCATAAAAAGAAGGTAAAGTCTTAGCTTTGTATACTTTACTGCAAGGTTCAGACGCATTCTACTCAGATGGTCCCCGACAAAGGAGTTTACCTACACCGGTCTCGGACTGGTGCTGGTTCCAACTCCACTGCAGAGCTGTCATGATCCGGGTGAACTCATCGCGCCAAGTATTGACATTCTCACACATCTTCCACACGTTGCAGTCGGCAGTCGTGTCGGGTCCACAGGCGGCTAGAATCTTAATGCGTACCCCTTCAAGCCTTGGACAGTTGAACACTACGTGTCCTGGTGTCTCAACTGTGTCACCGCAGGTTAGACAGAATGGCGAAGCCACATGTTCAAACCGATGGTGGTACTGTATGAAGCATCCGTGACTGTTAAAGAAAACCTCCTCTCCATGTTTCCGATCAATCGGAAATCCGACGTTAGGGATCAAGCAATGGGTCCACCGGCCGCATTCCGAGCTGTCCCACTGGTGCTGCCAGTTGGACATCGAGGCCTCTCTGGCAAGTTTTCGCACATCGAGCATGTGCCTGTGCTCGTAGCAGAAGATATCTTCCTCTAACAAGACCGAGATGAACGAGATGGACCCGCCACAACATCAGCTGCTACCGAAGACACTGTTCGGTATCCACTGATAACCCGCAGGTTCATCAGCTACTGCACGTTGCTGCTGCCACTCCGTAACAACAGAATGGACGAGGTCACGCTCGCCAGGACCCTCCTTCTGCTGCAGCAGATCGCTGAGTTATTCGACAAGGCTCGTAAAACTCATCCGTTCGGCGATCATCACCCCCAAGTACTTAATCGCATGCCTGGACTCGATTGCGCACGGTCCAGCTGCTATCGTCCCTGTTTGTGCTGATGTCGGGATTACAGCACCACCTCGGTCTTATGGTGAGCCAGTCGCAAGTTCTTGGGGGCGAATCCAACTTTGCACTTGCTACTGTGGTGAGTAGCTGGACTTCCTCTGTTGATGGGCCCGATGCCAGGAGAACCACGTCGTAGGCGAATCTTACAATCTCACTTCCGTGGGGATCCGCAGTATCAACAGTTCGTCGTAAACGATGTTCCACAATACCGGGCCAAGTACCGATCTTTGTTGAACCTCTGTCGAGACGCTCACTATATCTAATCCTCCGCTGGTCATACATATACTGTAGTTGTCGGTTACGGGTGTAACATATCGAAATATTCATATGAATGAGCGACGACGCAATCACTGTCCAACTGAGGCTGTTGAAGGCGTTTCTCACGTCAAGGGTGACTGACCACTGCGCAAAACCGGTCTTCTCTTCTTTTTTTCAACCTGGCTTCGTCTGCTCCTTCGATGATTAATCGAATAGCATCCACCGTGCTGCGGTTTTTCAGAAAACCAAACTGTTTATCGTAAAGGCTGTTCTCGCCCTCGGTGTGGAGCTGTATCATATCGGTTGAGATGCTGATCGGTCACCTGGTGGCTTTCCCGGTTTTGGTATGTGGACCAATCACTGCCGCTTCTACACATCTGGGAGACCCTCTCACCCTCGTACTGTTGCAGCTATGACAGAAACATTTCATGTTATTCCATGATTGCAGCCTTCCCTGCCACGTTCGGGATGCTATCCGGACCCATGCGCGGTCCTATGGGGGGGGTGATCGGGGTGATCACCCCCCCCCCCCCCCCAAGCGGCAAAAAACCGTTACAAAATACTCGCAAACGCTGGAATTTCTATAGAAACTTCGAACTTTTCCTAGTGGGTGTTCTTTCGAATTTTCAAAATTTTCCACTCCGTGGGGGTGATTGTTAAAATAAAAGAATTTATTAATTTGTTAAATTCTTAAAATTGGAAAAATTGGGTCCGCCAAACTAAAACAGCTGTAACTTGGAATTCCCTAGACCGATTTTCACCAAATTACTTTTGTTAAGGCACTTACAGTGTTTAATTAAATTTGCTGACCATTTTAATGTTTAGTTAAATTTCTTTCATACATTTTTTATACATTCATATCTATACAATTTTCTAAAAATATCACAAATTCTACTTCTAAAATTAGAGGTGATGAACAAAATCTGATAAAAATTGAGTTCAAGAATAAACCTCCAAAAGCAGTTTTTAAAACATAGGTTCCGAAAACATGCCTATGTATTAATTTTTCCCAGATGAGATTAAACCAGTGATAATAATATCCCGTCTTCACTCGACTGTTTTCTCGGGAACAGGGTAATCGCTCAAGATATTTTTCTAATTTTTTACCAACACGGCTGGAGTTCCAAATTCACACCTATTATATCACCGATACTGTAACTCATCAACACAATAATGATTAAAATTTTAAGTAGAAATCCAGCTTAATAATTTAAGTTGCAAATCCACCCTGAATCTGAAAGATCCGTTATTCCAATTGCAACTGATTAGGACTTTTCATAGAAAAATAGTATGAGCTTTAAGAAATGATTTTATTTTTTTTTTCATTTTAAATTGTACAATAAGTTTGAAAATATAGAGTACATGATAATAAACATATTGAGTGTATAAACCAAAAATACGATTTTTCACTTTTTTACTTAATCATTCGTTTCAAATTTGTAGCAATTTCTTTCGATTCAGTTCCAACAAATTTTAAAATCTATGAGAGCTTGAAATTTAAGAGAAAACAAATAAAAATAAAGTACCGAAAGCTGCATACCTAAGAATTTGATTTTAATGATTTTGTTTTTGAATTAAATTTATATTTAGAAATTGAAGAATCGAAACAAGAGTTTGCATTAATTCGTTTTTTCGAATCACGATTCAGCAATATAATTCAGAAATACAATAAAATATTCAGTTTTAAATTCACAGCAATTGTTAACACTTTCTCAAATGAATGTTTGGATTTCCAAAGATATTGTTGCTAAACGAGAATCACTAAAATTTTGGTGAGAGTTTTGCGGTGATATATAGATACTCAAGAAAAATATTGTAGATAACTTGAGAATTTTTTCATATTTCCTTTATAAAAATGTGTGTATTTTTTCATTTGTAAAATAGCATTTATATCGGAAGATTCTATTAAGAGTTCCAAAATTGATAATTTTTAAACTGCTGAATATACAAATGATGAAAATGATCTTTTTATCAACAATTGTTCGCAGTGAATATTAAAGATTCGCAGATTGTTTTATAAAGGGATGCATAAGTTGTTTAAAAGGATATCAAAATATGTATGTAGAGAAAAGTTTGTAAGACTTCTATAATTTCAAATTTTTTGAAATACAAACCTCAAATTTAGTTCAATGAAATTTGAAGGGAAGAAGAGAAGCAGTGTGCATCATGTTCGTGTAATATTGTTTTTTTTTTTAAAGAAGTGTATCTTATCAAGTTCATCTATTACTTTGATGATTAATCATTTAGATAAAAAAAATTGTTTGAATTATTACAAATTTTATGCTGATATGAAATTTTTTTTCAAGAACGCATTTTCAGCCTCTATTTTTATCAAAATGTTTAACTCCACATTCAAAAGGGTATTTATCAATTCACAAGTCCAGAGAAATCAAATTTTTTTTTATGAAAGGAACTTATGAGCTAATTTTGATTTTTGTTGGTGCCCGAAATTATTTTCAAATAGGTTAAAATTTTTTTAAGTAAATTCTGCACTTTTTTGACAAAACTTTTAAACATTACAATTAAAATTCGAAATATGGGTTAATACCACATTTTTATCCCCAAAGACGCAAGTAATTTTGACTTCTGTGGAAAGAAAATGAAGTTTTCTGTTTGTTTACTGTTCCCAATTCTGTAAAATAATAGACTTTTAACGAATGTTTAAAGAAGTAATAACCACATTGAATTTAAGATATTTCTCAAAGCAGAAACCAAATTGATTTTTAGACCTAAGCAATTTTTTTTGAATGGAATAAAATCTTTGTTTTTAAAAACTTTCCTAAGTAATGTTTGGAATACTTGTCTTTCCGATTTATTAAAAACTGTAGATTTCTCAGAATCAGTTTTTTTTTTCATGTTAACTTGTCAGTTCATCAGTTATCAATGATTGACTTCACTCAAAACTGATTCATTTAAAAAATTATAAACTTCATATCACCAAAAGGAAAGGTAATAAATAAAATCTAATTGAATATTCGAGTTCAGCGCACCAAAATCTACTAAATCAATCATTAGAACATAGACACCAAAATGCTATCTCTTGAATTATTTTGGTAAGACGTTTTTATTTGAAAAAAAAAAATCAAAAATTTTCAAATGTCCAAAACTAATCTTTTTTATCTTCATATTTATGAAGAGTTTAATCACCGTGATTCTATTTGTTAATTTAATTTATCGACCTTATCGGTGAAAATTAAAAGAACATAACTTAGAACATTTCAACATTATGAAAATTCTTGGCAAATAGGAAGTTAGAAGAAATGTATGGATATTCAAAATTAGAGATTAGAATCTTATAAGAAGCATTTTAATCACATCTCATCAATTCTTTCCTCATGGATCAAAAAAATAAACAATTAAATTAATATGGTTAATAATTGAAATTATTATCTATTATTCTGACCTGATCTGATTTTTTTTTAGAATTCAAGTTTAATTTTTTATCAAATCTGGTGTTGTATTTGATTTTTTTTTTCTTCTGGCTCAAATTATGGCTTTATTAAAATTTTAATTAGCATTTCGTTTCTGATTTTTTGAAAATACTTGATTTTTTAAAAATACAAAATAAGAACCAACATTTCGAATAATTTATTAAAGACTAACCAGAAATAAAATTGATTTGAAATTTTGATTTTGATTTATTTTGATTTGTATCAGTATTTTTTTTCGAGTATGTGTGATGATTCTGGGTTTGAATATGGTTTTGGAAATAAATTTGTCTATTTATTGTCCTCTATTTTGGCAAACCCCCCACCCATGGACGTGTCCTTCGCACGGGTTTGGTGTGCAGCAAATATTTAAGTCTCATTTGAAACTGTAAACTCCCCCCTCCCTCCCCCCACTTGCTCTCACCAAATGAACTTTTTTCCACCATATATTTAGATACGTTATTGACTGATTTTTGAAAATTTGGAAAATCACCCCCCCCCAAGAGCCAGCTCTAGGACCGCCCCTGTCCGGACCCGGAGCTTTATTCAACTGGAGGGTCGTAGCAATTTACCACTGTTCCTCCAGCAAAACCTGCTCCTCCTTACTTGTGCCCCAGTCATATTGGATAACAGTAACCTGATTTATTCGTGCTGTGGGAACAGCTTGTGATGATTTCGTGCAGTTTAATTGGGGACGTTTTCTTCGGCACCCAGGGGTTGTTGTTCGCGTCGCGCCTGAAACGTGCCTTTTTGCTCGCCTTAATTGCACTGCAGAGGGCCGACCTCGCGATTGTGTAGGTTCTCTCTCGTTGACGGGGTCCTCGAATTCTGCATAGCCCTTAGGCAGCTAGTATGCAGGTCCGCGATTTCGGTCGTCCACATGTGCGTGCGATTATCTGTGTGGTCGCACAATCATACCGCCTGGCAACACGGCCCTCCTCGGGCAGCCAGTCCATATCGAGCGTTACGAGTACCAGCCGCTTCCCCGACGCCGCTCCCGTACTACCAGGTAAGATGCCCCTCAAGCCCGGAAGGACAATCACCACAGGCGAGCCAAAGGCGGTTCTGCATAACGTATACCGTCTTAGCCGATTTAGGCTTAACATACTGAATAAATGATATGGAAAACTTAAGATTAACATTTAATACCCAGTACCGAGATGGGAATCAAACCAATGCTAACCACTCGACCACACAGTATCCTTGTCAGATTTTCCGCGGACAGGTTTTCTAAGTTCCGTTCCCACTTTTACACTTCGACAAAGTCGTTCCGGTGTTGTCTTCCAGAGGTGTGCTCCTGTTGTCGTACCACTTCTACCTGTCCACTATCGTTGAACGCATCCCTCCAGCGCTTCCTTGACCTCAACATCCGTGGCTATCTCGTCCAGGTTCTTAACCTTGACGGTAACCGGGGTAAGCGCACTGTACTCCACGCTTTTCGCCGTTGAGCCACGTTGGAGTTCGAGGATCATCTCGCTGGAACGTGTTCGCGGATTCTCCTGACATCCCTTCCTAAGCCCACTAGCCTATCGCTCGTCCTCATCTGACGAAGGACATCGTCGTAGGTACCTTTCGGAGCCTTCACCACCAACGCCTCCCTCTTGTCCCTGACCCGGTTGGGTTTGGGCTTGGGCTTGGACTTGAGTTTGGCTTTGGCCTTCGTGTTCGTTGGTCCCGAAGCACCACTTGGCATTTCCTTTTTTTTTTCCTTCGATCTCTTGTTCGCCCGGATCCTGCCGGACCTTAAGATGCCGGGCACGTTTTTTCAGGGCTCCTGGTCTCGTCTCACCTGGAGACCCTCTATTTCTCTTGCCATTTCCAACAAACTCCTTTTCGTCATCCGTCTGCCTGCAGACGCTGACCTTCTTTGGTCGAATGGTATCCACCCTCAGAGGGGTCACCACGTCTTCACGTGCATTCTTTCGGTACTCCGCCGCGGTGAGCAGGCTCACCTTAACGCACATCGCCATTACGTTGGCGAGTTTTCCCGGACCTCTTTGTGGATGTTAGACTTCTTTCTAACAAAATCCACAAGGTCATGCATGCCCACCATAGCCACCGCTAGCTCAGCAGGAGTCTCAGGGTCCTGAAGCTACGGGGAGCTTAGGAGTTCCTCGACTGTCTGCTGGACTTGAGCGAAGGGGTCTCCGCTCTCACCAATGTCTACAGGCATCCTCACCGGCTCGGCGAGTTGCCTAACCAGCGAGCGCCTTAATCCAGGTAAGTATACGGTCCACTGCGCCAGTGACCTGTTTGTCGTACTCGCAATTTGATCCATCCACTGCTGGAATAGATGCTGGATCCATACACTGCTTAGCACGGCAGAGACTGCAATACTGCGGGTTGTGTCCTGGTGCCCAACAGGCTACCGTTTGGAACTGACGTGACTTAACGACCCGTCAATTTGACCGGGCACATTTTGATGAGTTCAGCTGCGATGCCATCCTTCCCAGCCGACTTGTTGTTATTCAGCTGGGGAATGGCTTCCTTAACTTCACTCATCGTTGGGGGTGGCTCCTCTACGTCGTTGGCTACGCTGGCGATGTACCTTCCCCCACCGTCTAGCTCTCCTGTATGTGCGCCGTTCATTTGTTCATCGAAGTGCTGCTTCCACCTGTTAATCACCTCATGATTATTCGTGAAGATGCCTCCGTTCTTATTCCGGCACATTTCGGCTTACGGCACGAAGCATTTGCAGGATGCGTTGAGTTCCTGATGGAATTTTTGTGTTCCTAGGAACGATAGAACTGCCTACCGGCAGCTTACCAGTGACTACGATAATCGCGATAGTTGAGTCAGTGCCTTCGAGAAGACCTTTGATGTGATCATTTGCACATAAATCCGTACATATCAGGCACTTGGCTGGCTTCGTACACCACACCACCTTCACCTGTCTCGTCTGTCGACACCACGACCTTTGAAAACCATATGACCAAACTCCGTACAAGCAACGGTAGTACCTTATTGGCTGCTAGAAGAAGGTAATCCGATACATTGACCATCTCATTCCAATTCACTCAACTTGAGACATTTTATTGGTTACGCTTACTGGCAGCTGAACAAGCACCACTCATGTTCCGCTGTTGAGAGGAATGACTCAGAGTCGAATTGGGGCTTCACCACTACGGATTCCACCTAGGAAGACTAACGCATTATGCCGTTATCCTTTATGTGTCACTTCATTGAGATTGTTGACCTTTACGATACGACCACTACACTCACAAATTAGACTCTACTTCAATAATAAAATTCCTTGCAGGTAGAATTATAGGTATAAGATTCTATGCCGGACCGGCATTAACAAGCTATCTAATAACTGGCATTGTCTTCCCAGCGCATATGCATATGTCTGAAGAATTTTTTTCCAAGTTTCTGAATTTTTGAGTTAATTTATTGCATTTCAAGTGAACATGTGCTTTGAATCAATGAGTAAGAATGAAGCTTATGAAGAAATGACTTTTACCAAACAATGAACCCGTTTAAATATGCGCATATCTATATATTGCTTGTTAGGTAATTATGCTCATAGCTCTCTTGAACAGAAGCCAGTTTTTATTATGAGCCTTTTTTTAATTTTAACGCCAAGTAAGTAATATGCTAAAATTTAATTTAATTTGAACAGCATCGACAATTTATTTCTATATTCCGATCAAAACAAACCTTCCTGAGAATTGCATGCATCGAATACTCAAAATAAATAAATTGCATGCTTCGCTTCGCTCGACACACACAAATTTGATCACACCGTGACAATGTTTGGCCGTACGAATTTGAAAATAATCTTCTGGGCATTTGCATACTATAAGTACTGCCAACCACCAAAGCGCTTTCGCTTTCACTTAGCCGTTTTCTGGAGGGTCGCGCGAAATCGCCAGTTATTTTGCATCAAGTCGTGCGGGGCCGCGTGCCAAGCTAAGCCAAGCCAAACCAAACCATCAGCCAATAGCGTTTTCCTTCCTTTTGCCGGAGATCCGACCGGTCATAAAGATACCGGAGGCGGTACCAGCTGTAAGTATCTGGGTATGGGGACCTCAAATCGCATTGCCGCCGATGAAGTTGAAGTACGTACGATCGTCTAGCTAGCTAGCGTTAAGATACCTACCTACTTGGCTTATTAGCTGAAGCACCGCGTGGCGCCACCAACGAATGAACGAATAGGCCATCAATCGTCCGATGCGGCCAGAGGCCGTGGACCGCATCAACTGCTTCTCAATTACTTCAATCCATCGCCGGTGAAGATTTGTGATTACCTTCTTCTTCTCTTATGGTCCAACATGTTCGCGTGTAGGTCTCTCGTGACGCGACGCCACCTCCTGCAGAAGCGTAAACAGTTCATTTCCCGCTGGAAATGAGCTGTTTCGATAGCGATCATGACAGATTTGACACGTTGACAGATTTAACTGATGAGAACCGTTCGCACTTGGTCACTTGTCATGGTTCTGCCATCATCTTGCATACACAAGCACATGTTTACGACTCCAGGATGTTTGGCAAATATGTCTGATGATCAGAGTTTGACACAAAGTGGAACATTTGATCTGCCGTAAATTTGCTTCTATCAAATTCTAGCGAACCAACTGAGGCATTCCGAAAGCAACCGATCCGGGTACCTACACGCTACAGCAAAGAAAATTGATCCCGTCTTGTTTGCCAAAGTTGTTCAATAAAACAGTAAACTGTCCTGGGTGGAGCAAACAACGCGATGGGAGCAGCAGCCAGCAATTTCGTAAACCTGAAATTTTATCATAAATCTCTATCGATCGCCAACGGGCAACGGCGTTGAGTCAAACAAATACACGAAAATAAGAAGCAAAAAAAATCAAACTTAATCCAGCCTCCGGATAGCATCCGGCACTTTACAAACTAGATTTATGGGTCCGAAAATAATGATAGGTAACTACAAAAGTTTGAAACTAACAAAAAAAAGTGTATACAAGGTGCACATCAAACGTCCACTTCGGTAGGTCGGATTACATCGCAGAAGAAGTTTTGGTGAGGAAAATAGTGAAGGCTTCGTAAGACTTTTAATTTTGTTGATGGTTGATAATGGTTTCATTTTTATAGTCAGCATTCATTGGTGATTGCGCATGGGCTTTGAAAATTCTTTAAAACGTTACCAGGAAAATATCGCTATTCAATTGAGCCTCTTAATACTTATAGGGTGTTCCATTATGTATAAGCTTGGTTTAAAATAATGTTGCCAGAATTTATTCCACACGTTTCTGGAGCAATTTTATCTAATAACCTGGCGAAATCTGGACATTTTTTTTTATATATTCAACCGAAAATACGCGCAATATACGGGCAAATTTGGTCAAAACAACGTATTTATTCAGTAAAAATCATGAAAAAAACACTTGAAATATTCTATTTTTCATCAAATCACATCAGCAGATTTAAAATCGAATTCAAGGCTTCCAGAACATAAATCATGATTATTTTGATAAAATCCATTTCGAACGTAAAAATTAAAAACTATAACTAAATTTGAGTTTTCAGTTAAATTTTTAATATAGACAAAGATGACAAAAATGACAAAAATGACAAAAATGACAAAAATGACAAAAATGACAAAAATGACAAAAATGACAAAAATGACAAAAATGACAAAAATGACAAAAATGACAAAAATGACAAAAATGACAAAAATGACAAAAATGACAAAAATGACAAAAATGACAAAAATGACAAAAATGACAAAAATGACAAAAATGACAAAAATGACAAAAATGACAAAAATGACAAAAATGACAAAAATGACAAAAATGACAAAAATGACAAAAATGACAAAAATGACAAAAATGACAAAAATGACAAAAATGACAAAAATGACAAAAATGACAAAAATGACAAAAATGACAAAAATGACAAAAATGACAAAAATGACAAAAATGACAAAAATGACAAAAATGACAAAAATGACAAAAATGACAAAAATGACAAAAATGACAAAAATGACAAAAATGACAAAAAATGACAAAAATGACAAAAATGACAAAAATGACAAAAATGACAAAAATGACAAAAATGACAAAAATGACAAAAATGACAAAAATGACAAAAATGACAAAAATGACAAAAATGACAAAAATGACAAAAATGACAAAAATGACAAAAATGACAAAAATGACAAAAATGACAAAAATGACAAAAATGACAAAAATGACAAAAATGACAAAAATGACAAAAATGACAAAAATGACAAAAATGACGAAAATGACAAAAATGACAAAAATGACAAAAATGACAAAAATGACAAAAATGACAAAAATGACAAAAATGACAAAAATGACAAAAATGACAAAAATGACAAAAATGACAAAAATGACAAAAATGACAAAAATGACAAAAATGACAAAAATGACAAAAATGACAAAAATGACAAAAATGACAAAAATGACAAAAATGACAAAAATGACAAAAATGACAAAAATGACAAAAATGACAAAAATGACAAAAATGACAAAAATGACAAAAATGACAAAAATGACAAAAATGACAAAAATGACAAAAATGACAAAAATGACAAAAATGACAAAAATGACAAAAATGACAAAAATGACAAAAATGACAAAAATGACAAAAATGACAAAAATGACAAAAATGACAAAAATGACAAAAATGACAAAAATGACAAAAATGACAAAAATGACAAAAATGACAAAAATGACAAAAATGACAAAAATGACAAAAATGACAAAAATGACAAAAATGACAAAAATGACAAAAATGACAAAAATGACAAAAATGACAAAAATGACAAAAATGACAAAAATGACAAAAATGACAAAAATGACAAAAATGACAAAAATGACAAAAATGACAAAAATGACAAAAATGACAAAAATGACAAAAATGACAAAAATGACAAAAATGACAAAAATGACAAAAATGACAAAAATGACAAAAATGACAAAAATGACAAAAATGACAAAAATGACAAAAATGACAAAAATGACAAAAATGACAAAAATGACAAAAATGACAAAAATGACAAAAATGACAAAAATGACAAAAATGACAAAAATGACAAAAATGACAAAAATGACAAAAATGACAAAAATGACAAAAATGACAAAAATGACAAAAATGACAAAAATGACAAAAATGACAAAAATGACAAAAATGACAAAAATGACAAAAATGACAAAAATAACAAAAATGACAAAAATGACAAAAATGACAAAAATGACAAAAATGGCAAAAATGACAAAAATGACAAAAATGACAAAAATGACAAAAATGACAAAAATGACAAAAATGACAAAAAATGACAAAAAATGACAAAAATGACAAAAATGACAAAAATGACAAAAATGACAAAAATGACAAAAATGACAAAAATGACAAAAATGACAAAAATGACAAAAATGACAAAAATGACAAAAATGACAAAAATGACAAAAATGACAAAAATGACAAAAATGACAAAAATGATAAAAATGACAAAAGTGACAAAAATGTCAAAAATGACAAAAATGACAAAAATGACAAAAATGACAAAAATGACAAAAATGACAAAAATGACAAAAATGACAAAAATGACAAAAATGACCAAAATGACAAAAATGACAAAAATGGCAAAAATGGCAAAAATGACAAAAATGACAAAAATGACAAAAATGACAAAAATGACAAAAATGACAAAAATGACAAAAATGACAAAAATGACAAAAATGACGAAAATGACAAAAATGACAAAAATGACAAAATTGACAAAAATGACAAAAATGACAAAAATGACAAAAATGACAAAAATGACAAAAATGACAAAAATGACAAAAATGACAAAAATGACAAAAATGACAAAAATGACAAAAATGACAAAAATGACAAAAATGACAAAAATGACAAAAATGACAAAAATGACAAAAATGACAAAAATGACAAAAATGACAAGAATGACAAATATGACAAAATTTACAAAAATTAAATTTTCTTCGGTCAACTAAAGCTTGAAAAATCTGAACTTCTTTTAAAGGGGCCAATTGATGACTTGTTCCCAATTGTCTCAATATTGAATGAAAATCTGCTTTGCAGATACACATCGTTCAGCTTGTTGGCGCCGCCGGTTTTAAGAACAAGTTCACCTGTACGGAACCTATCCGGGAATGAGGAAGGCTTTTTATGAAGATTGAAGTCCTTTCCGGCTCATAAGAGACTTATGGATACAAGGGTCTTCTTGTATAAGCTGCTTTCACCCGATCTGCGCAAAAGTTACAAACATCAATAGATCGTTAATCATGTTTAACGAATGGATCGTAAATATCTGGCTACCGAATCAGTGGAACGATAGAAGTAAACGAAAGAAAGTTTGCATTTAACCATTTATCATCGATTGTTTTGAAGCTCTCAGCGGATTAATGTTTACAACTTATTTTCAAAATAATTAAATTGAATGATTTTTTAAGCTCACTTTTAGTCAAGAAATATCCAAATTTTTTCATAATGAATGGTAAGGATTTACAAGTGAAGCAAATTTCAATAGATGAAGCAGTGGAAATTTTGAACATGCTTCCGAGCTAACGATTTGGTCACGTTTATGGTGGCAGCTTGCACAACCGCAGACCATTCACGGTTCAAAGAAAGTCAGGTTAGCTGTTCACATCCTCCCTGAACTAGGCAGAACATCTGAATGGCTTAAGCCGGTCATGGAGAGAAAAAGAGTGCAAAAAAAACTCATCCATTCACCGCGGGGGCAATAAATTTTCAATCAATTTCACTTTTCACCTATTGGTGCGAGCCTGATCTCGATGATTTGACCTTTGAGCATATGCTTCTTGACACTGCACTGTACCGGAATAGCTGGATTAGACCAAGAAGAGGAGTGACTTAACTTTGCGTTTTTTTTTAGCTTGAGACAGAAAATCTCATGAAAAACAACCGCAGACATTTGCTTTTTTAGAGCGCCTTCCTTAGATGATGATTGCTAGTTCCATAATAATTTTAAAAAAATTCTTTTAAATATTAACGTGTCAATTTAGTTTGAGGAATAATAAAACAATAAAATAAACTTAGACCTTGTAAGGAAATTTTTTTTTCTTAAGATCAGGTTTTATTTTTCTGAAGTCTTTCATTTATGAACGACACTTTTTCGTGAAAGAAATCTCACCAACCAGGGAGATCCACGAAGATCGATTGTTAAAAGTTTTGACTTAAGAGACCGGTGTGGAATGTTTTGCTTACACAGTATTACCTCAGTATGGAGGTTTTTTCCCCTCTCATTTGCAAATTTGGCATCGCGTGTAAACAAATCCCAAGTACCCCCGGGCCGGATATTCAATACGGATGCCCGAAGATCGAGTTTTGCCATTCAGAATCGCGCAAATAAACAGCAAATCCAAACCAGACAACTGGCAAATGATCAGCCTCTTTTAATGGACCATTAACCTCGCGTGTCTAGACAACAGCACAGTGGCAACAAAAATGAAAGTGATGGCTTTCGTTTGAGAACCAATTTAACGATGGGTGAAATTTGAAACATTTGTTAATCGATTGGTAAGAATTGTTTATAACAATATAAAAAATAAATTACAATTAGTAATGTAATTAAAATTTTTAAACCCAATGTCCAAAAAACGGTCCTTCAACAGCTGTAACTTGCTATTTTCTGGGCCGAATTACACCAAAAGCTTTGGTTGAATTTCTTAGAATATTGAGTTTGAATTTATTGACTACTTATTAAAGTTAAGATAAAATAAGCTTTAACAACTTCACGTCAATCATTTATTTTATTTATTTTACGTAAATCAAATTCATTTAAAAAAAACGCTATAACATCAATATAGTTTGGAACACTTTGACTATGTCCAACATTTGGAACACACTGAAAAAAGTGTTCCTGACTATGGACATAGCGATTTTAAAGTTTTTACTTGAAAAACATGAAAGATGATAATTAGACTATTAATCTAATTACAAAAATCATTGTAATCGACAATCCGACAAAAATTTTCAAAAAAAATCGGTTGAAAAGCTCAGCTTATATCTTCAATTTCTAAAACTTTCAAGAACGATGCTAAGAATCCCGTTCAATTTGGACATATTTTGAAACAAACCGGTATTTACTTAAAATGATGAGAGTAAGACAACTAAATTGTATGTCAAATTAAAATTAAGATGAAACGGAACATTATCATTTTTTTTGTAATTGTGATAAGTCGAAAATAAAGTTACAAACAGTCAAAACCAAACGGTATGTTAACATTAGGTACACATGCCGAATTAGGAACACCCGCCCTACGTTAGCGGGCCAAGATTCATTTTTTCTTCAATATTAAAAGAAATCAATAAATTGATTTTCAGCGATTTCAGTCACGAAAAAATCATAAAACGAATTTTATTTCTTCATCCGACGTTTCGGCATTTATTATGCCTTTTTCAAGGAGTCTATTGATATAACATGATTAATGATGTGTTTTAAAAGGTGTTACAATATATGGTGTACTTACTGAAATTTCTCGTTTTAATTGTCCAAAAAGTTTTTTGAATCTGCTAAACTGTCTAGGGGAGGAGCGGGCTATATGCGCCTATTAAGCAGAACACTGATTTAATCAAATATCACATCGAATATGTGTACAAAAACTATATACACGTGTGCAGGCATCTGTTTTCTATACATTGGAGTAATTTTTATGTTAAAATTTTCTTCTGTTTCCATGAAAATGATTTTATTATAAGTGTTGTCTAAAATGCCGAACCTCAAACCGTGCGGGCTAAATGCGCCTATTTATGTTTTGAACATAATTTCTGTTTTTTGGGCAATATTCCCGTA